>NW_025319026.1:0-80407 GCF_016746245.2 Drosophila santomea
ATGTTGCGAGAATGTTGCTTGCTCCATTTTTGCGGTTGATAGTACTTTGGGTGTGAAGTATGAATTCGTTGGTTTGTGTTTGGTGCTGATCGTGGAACTTGGAGCGATGTGCTCGTTGATTTTGGTGTAGTTGTCGATGTGCTTTTGCTTAGAGTGGGATTTGTGAAAGGCGCAGAGGAGACAATCAAAATGTTTTTACCTCCTTAATGTGGCCAATTGGCTTATAAAGCTCTTGAAAAACCGAAAACCGTGCGGGGCAAACCATTCGGTCCACTTGGACAAATACGGGACGCTGGATAAATCGTGCAACCACGTAAAAATCGAAACATACTTATATATTTGGGACGCTTAATAAATCGTTCAACCAATAGCGAACAAAGGTAAGAACCAAATTATCGCATCACTTTAGACAGGATGTGGATGCGCAGGACAACGCGTGAAAAAATGTGACGATCGAAACAAAAACACCGGGGTCGCTGTATTGAGCGAGAAAAAATAAAAATATAACAATCGGAATTAATCGATTTAGACAAAGGTAAGGGGTGACGGATTACGCGTGAAAAATGTGGTACTCGTATCAAATTTTGTCATCGTTTATCTTCGTTCCTTTTGGTATATAAGTTGTCCTTGCAAATAGCTTCACTGGAACATCCTCAACCTTCCAAAATGTTGTGAGAATGTTGCTTGCTCCATTTTTGCGGTTGATTAGTAACTTTAGGATTGTAGAGTTACCGTCACACTATTTTTAAAGGTCTAAATCGCCCGCGAGCTATTGCTCTGGCTTGAGCGTTTAACTTAAATATCTTCAATTGCCTCAAGCTTTCGATGACGATCTTGTAAGACAGCCTGGAATTCAGCCCAGAGTAATATATCTGCAAGAATAAATGTGACGATCGGAACAAAAACACCGGGGTCGCTGTATTGAGCGAGGAAGCAAATAAAAAAATAATAATCGATTGAGACAAAGGTAAGGGGCGACGGATTACGCGTAAAAAATGTGGTACTCGTAACAAATTATATCATCGTTTTATTGTTATCTTCTTTCCTTTTGGTATTTTGGACAACGTTTTCCGCGCAAATCGAGGTAGTTAACCAGCTAACCAGCTTTACTGGAACATCCTCAACCTTCCAAAATGTTGTGAAAATGTGGCTTGCTCCATTTTTGCGGTTGATTAGTAACTTGGGGTGTGAAGTCTGAATTCGTAGCTTATGTGTTTGGTGCTCATCATGGAACTTGGAGCGATGTGCTCGTTGATTTTAGTGTAGTTGTCCATGTGCTTTTGCTTCGAGTGGGATTTTTGAAGGGCGCAGAGGACTAGCTCTGAGCTCTAACTCGATGAAACGTTTAAGAGACAATCAAACATGTTTTTACCTCCTCAATGTGGCCAAGTGGCATGTAAAGCTCTTGGAAAAGCCGAAAACCGTGCGGGGCAAAACATTCGGTTCACTTGGAGAAATACGGGACGCTGGATAAATCGTGCAACCACGTAAAAAATCGAAACAAACTTATATATTTGGGACGCTGGATAAGCGTGCAACCCGTTGGATCGATTGAACTATTCCGTATTTGAAAAAATATAACTGGAGTCGCGTGATAAAGCAGATACCCAAATTAATCGAAAGCTAAGGTTTGTTGATTTAGAGTTATACAGGGTCGCTAAATAAATCGCACAAAAGTAATTTAAGAACCAAATTATCGCATCACTTTAGACAGGATGTGGACAACGCCTGAATAAATGAAGAAATTTGGGTCTGCTAGTTGCAAAGGCTGCATATGCTTTAAAGATTCTACAGGTAAAGTACAGGATTGTAGATTCTTGTCCAGTTGTGGCACTATATATGCAGAAGTTTTAAATTGGATGTGGGGCTTGACGGGAGAACATATGTTGAGTTGACGCTTTCTGGTCTTAGCCGCAAAGGTGAAGCCTTAAGCATGGGTAGATTTAAAATGCAAGTTAAACAAGTTAAACAAGCGTTCTGAAATAATGGAGTGGGCTTTATATCTTCCTGGTGGTTAAAGGTGTATACGGGGGTGGTGGTCAGGATTGACCTCTGATTGGACTGGTGGAGTCCAATTTCGGTGCATGAGTGTGTTGTGGCTTCCTCTGTAAGTAATGCAGTAATGCGTGCTGGTGTAATCCCTTAGAAGATGCGTTCTGGCAACACAGCTTAAACACTAAATCTGCTGTTTTATATATTTTTGCCGCTCTACTTGGGATGGATAGTTTTCTTACGTACAAAGTTTACAGGATTGTAGAGTTACCGTCACACTATTTTTAAAGGTCTAAATCGCCCGCGAGCTATTGCTCTGGCTTGAGCGTTTAACTTAAATAGCTTCAATTGCCTCAAGCTTTCGATGACGATCTTGTAAGACAGCCTGGAATTCAGCCCAGAGTAATATATCTGCAAGAATAAATGTGACGATCGGAACAAAAACACCGGGGTCGCTGTATTAAGCGAGGAAACAAATAAAAAATTAATAATCGATTTAGACAAAGGTAAGGGGCGACGGATTACGCGTAAAAAATGTGGTACTCGTAACAAATTATATCATCGTTTTATCGTTATCTTCTTTCCTTCTGGTATAATGGACAACGTTTTCCGCAAATCAGGTAGTTAACCAGCTTACCAGCTTTACTAGAACATCCTCAACCTTCCAAAATGTTGCGAGAATGTTGCTTGCTCCATTTTTGCGGTTGATAGTAACTTGGGGTGTGAAGTCTGAATTCGTAGCTTTTGTGTTTGGTGCTGATCATGGAACTTGGAGCGATGTGCTCGTTGATTTTAGTGTAGTTGTCCATGTGCTTTTGCTTCGAGTGGGATTTTTGAAGGTCGCAGAGGACTAGCTCTAGGCTCTAACTCGATGAAACGTTTAAGAGACAATCAAACATTTTTTTACCTCCTCAATGTGCCAAGTGGCATGTAAAGCTCTTGGAAAGCCGAAAACCGTGCGGGGCAAAACATTCGGTTCACTTGGAGAAATACGGGGACGCTGGATAAATCGTGCAACCACGTAAAAAATCGAACAAACTTATATATTTGGGACGCTGGATAAGCGTGCAACCCGTTGATTGAACTATTCCGTATTTGGAAAAATATAACTGGAGTCGCGTGATAAAGTAGACATCCAATTAATCGAAAGCAAAGGTTTGTTGATTTAGAGTTATACAGGGTCGCGAATAAATCGCACAAAAGTAAAAGTAAAAGTAAGAACCAAATTATCGCATCACTTTAGACAGGATGTAGACAACGCCTAAATAAATGAAGAAATTTGGGTCTGCTAGTTGCAAAGGCTGCATATGCTTTAAAGATTTACAGGTAAGTACAGGATTGTAGATTCTTGTCCAGTTGTGGCACTTTATATACAGAAGTTTTAAATTAGATGTGGAACTTGACGGAGAACCTATGTTGAGTTGACGCCTACTGGCTTAGCCGCAAAAAGAAGCCTTAAGCGTGGGTAGATTTAAAATGCAACTTAAGCAAGTTAAACAAGCGTTCTGAAATAAAGGTTAGGTTGCCTCCGAACCGAGTCAATAAGTGCGTGTGCTGATATTTAATTAAAGTCGTGCTGATGAGGACCCTTGAGTGTTTAAATATAGAACGTTGCACATTCGGTTGATTTGTTAATGGAGTGGCTTTATATCTTCCTGGTGGTTAAAAGGTGTATACGGGGTGGTGGTCAGGATTGACCTCTGATTAGACTGGTGGAGTCCAATTTCGGTGCATGAGTGTGTTGTGGCTTCCTCTGTAAGAAATGCAGTAATGGTGCTGGTGTAATCCTAGAAGATGCTTCTGGCAATACGCTTAAACACTAAAATCTGCTGTATTATATATTTTTGCCGCTCTACTTGGGTTGGATAGTTTTCTTACGAACAAAGTTTACAGGATTGTAGAGTTACCGTCACACTATTTTTAAAGGTCTAAATCGCCGGCGAGCTATTGCCAGTCCGCAGTGCTCTGGCTTGAGCGTTTAACTAAAATATCTTCAATCGCCTCAAGCTTTCGATGACGATCTTGTAAGACAGCCTAGAATTCAGCCCAGAGTAATATATCTGCCTGATAAATGTGACGATCGGAACAAAAAACACCGTGGTCGCTGTATTGAGCGAGGAAACAAATAAAAAAATAATAATCGATTTAGACAAAGGTAAGGGGCGACGGATTACGCGTAAAAAAGTGGTACTCGTAACAAATTATATCATCGTTTTATCGTTATCTTCTTTCCTTCTGGTATATTGGACAACGTTTTTCGCGCAAATCGAGGTATTTAACCAGCTAACCAGCTTTACTGGAACATCCCCAACCTTCCAAAATGTTGTGAAAATGTGGCTTGCTCCATTTTTGCGGGTTGATTAGTAACTTGGGGTGTGAAGTCTGAATTCGTAGCTTATGTGTTTGGTGCTGATCATGGAACTTGGAGCGATGTGCTCGTTGATTTTAGTGTAGTTGTCCATGTGCTTTGCTTCGAGTGGGATTTTTGAAGGGCGCAGAGGACTGGCTCTGAGCTCTAACTCGATGAAACGTTTAAGAGACAATCAAACATGTTTTTACCTCCTCAATGTGGCCAAGTGTAAAGCTCTTGGAAAAGCCGAAAACCCGTGCGGGGCAAAACATTCGGTTCACTTGGAGAAATACGAGGACGCTGGATAAATCGTGCAACCACGTAAAAAAATCGAAACAAAACTTATATATTATATTTGGGACGCTGGATAAGCGTGCAACCCGTTGGATCGATTGAACTATTCCGTATTTGGAAAAATATAACTGGAGTCGCGTGATAAAGTAGACATCCAAATTAATCGAATGCAAGGTTTGTTTGATTTAGAGTCGCTAAATAAATCGCACAAAAGTAAATTTAAGAACCAAATTATCGCATCACTTTAGACAGGATGTAGACAACGCCTGAATAAATGAAGAAATTTGGGTCTGCTAGTTGCAAAGGCTGCATATGCTTTAAAGATTCTACAGGTAAAGTACAGGATTGTAGATTCTTGTCCAGTTGTGGCACTATATATGCAGAAGTTTTAAATTGGATGTGGGGCTCGACGGGAGAACATATGTTGAGTTGACGCTTTCTGGTCTTAGCCGCAAAGGTGAAGCCTTAAGCATGGGTACATTTAAAATGCAAATTAAACAAGTTAAACAAGCGTTCTGCAATAATGAGTGGGCTTTATATCTTCCTGGTGGTTAAAGGTGTATACGGGGGTGGTGGTCAGGATTGACCTCTGATTGGACTGGTGGAGTCCAATTTCGGTGCATGAGTGTGTTGTGGCTTCCTCTGTAAGTAATGCAGTAATGCGTGCTGGTGTAATCCCTAAGAAGATGCGTTCTGGCAATAACAGCTTAAACACTAAATCTGCTGTATTATATATTTTTGCCGCTCTACTTGGGATGGATAGTTTTCTTACGTACAAAGTTTACAGGATTGTAGAGTTACCGTCACACTATTTTTAAAGGTCTAAATCGCCCGCAAGCTTATTGCTCTGGCTTGAGCGTTTAACTTAAATATCTTCAATTGCCTCAAGCTTTCGATGACGATCTTGTAAGACAGCCTGGAATTCAGCACAGAGTAATAAATCTGCAAAAATAAATGTGACGATCGGAACAAAAAACACCGGGGTCGCTGTATTGAGCGAGGAAACAAATAAAAAATTAATAATCGATTTAGACAAAGGTAAGGGGCGACGGATTACGCGTAAAAAATGTGGTACTCGTAACAAATTATATCATCGTTTATCGTTATCTTCTTTCCTTCTGGTATATTGGACAACGTTTTTCGCGCAAATCGAGGTAGTTAACCAGCTTTTACCAGCTTTACTAGAACATCCTCAACCTTCCAAAATGTTGCGAGAATGTTGCTTGCTCCATTTTTGCGGTTGATAGTACTTTGGGGTGTGAAGTATGAATTCGTTTGGTTTTGTGTTTGGTGCTGATCGTGGAACTTGGAGCGATGTGCTCGTTGATTTGGTGTAGTTGTCGATGTGCTTTTGCTTAGAGTGGGATTTGTGAAAGGCGCAGAGGAGACAATCAAAATGTTTTTACCTCCTTAATGTGGCCAATTGGCTTATAAAGCTCTTGAAAAAGCCGAAAACCGTGCGGGGCAAACCATTCGGTCCACTTGGACAAATACGGGGACGCTGGATAAATCGTGCAACCACGTAAAAAATCGAAACATACTTATATATTTGGGACGCTTAATAAATCGTTCAACCAATAGCGAACAAAGGTAAGAACCAAATTATCGCATCACTTTAGACAGGATGTGGATGCGCAGGACAACGCGTGAAAAAATGTGACGATCGAAAACAAAAACACCGGGGTCGCTGTATTGAGCGAGAAAAAATAAAAATATAACAATCGGAATTAATCGATTTAGACAAAGGTAAGGGGTGACGATTACGCGTGAAAAATGTGGTACTCGTACAAATTTTGTCATCGTTTATCTTCGTTTCCTTTTGGTATATAAGTTGTCCTTGCAAATATAGGGTAGTAACCAGCTTCACTGGAACATCCTCAACCTTCCAAAATGTTGTGAGAATGTTGCTTGCTCCATTTTTGCGGTTGATTAGTAACTTTAGGATTGTAGAGTTACCGTCACACTATTTTAAAGGTCTAAATCGCCCGCGAGCTATTGCTCTGGCTTGAGCGTTTAACTTAAATATCTTCAATTGCCTCAAGCTTTCGATGACGATCTTGTAAGACAGCCTGGAATTCAGCCAGAGTATATATCTGCAAGATAAATGTGACGATCGGAACAAAAACAACGGGGTCGCTGTATTGAGCGAGGAAACAAATAAAAATTAATAATCGATTTAGACAGGTAAGGGGCGACGGATTACGCGTAAAAATGTGGTACTCGTAGCAAATTATATCATCGTTTTATTGTATCTTCTTTCCTTTTGGTATTTTGGGACAACGTTTTCCGCGCAAATCGAGGTAGTTAACCAGCTTAACCAGCTTTACTGGAACATCCTCAACCTTCCAAAATGTTGTGAAAATGTGGCTTGCTCCATTTTTGCGGTTGATTAGTACTTGGGGTGTGAAGTCTGAATTCGTAGCTTATGTGTTTGGTGCTCATCATGGAACTTGGAGCGATGTGCTCGTTGATTTTAGTGTAGTTGTCCATGTGCTTTTGCTTCGAGTGGGATTTTTGAAGGGCGCAGAGGACTAGCTCTGAGCTCTAACTCGATGAAACGTTTAAGAGACAATCAAACATGTTTTTACCTCCTCAATGTGGCCAAGTGGCATGTAAAGCTCTTGGAAAAGCCGAAAACCGTGCGGGGCAAAACATTCGGTTCAATTGGAGAAATACGGGGACGCTGGATAAATCGTGCAACCACGTAAAAAATCGAAACAAACTTATATATTTGGGACGCTGGATAAGCGTGCAACCCGTTGGATCGATTGAACTATTCCGTATTTGAAAAAATATAACTGGAGTCGCGTGATAAAGCAGATACCCAAATTAATCGAAAGCTAAGGTTTGTTGATTTAGAGTTATACAGGGTCGCTAAATAAATCGCACAAAAGTAATTTAAGAACCAAATTATCGCATCACTTTAGACAGGATGTGGACAACGCCTGAATAAATGAAGAAATTTGGGTCTGCTAGTTGCAAAGGCTGCATATGCTTTAAAGATTCTACAGGTAAAGTACAGGATTGTAGATTCTTGTCCAGTTGTGGCACTATATATGCAGAAGTTTTAAATTGGATGTGGGGCTTGACGGGAGAACATATGTTGAGTTGACGCTTTCTGGTCTTAGCCGCAAAGGTGAAGCCTTAAGCATGGGTAGATTTAAAATGCAAGTTAAACAAGTTAAACAAGCGTTCTGAAATAATGGAGTGGGCTTTATATCTTCCTGGTGGTTAAAGGTGTATACGGGGTGGTGGTCAGGATTGACCTCTGATTGGACTGGTGGAGTCCAATTTCGGTGCATGAGTGTGTTGTGGCTTCCTCTGTAAGTAATGCAGTAATGCGTGCTGGTGTAATCCCTAAGAAGATGCGTTCTGGCAATACAGCTTAAACACTAATCTGCTGTTTTATATATTTTTGCCGCTCTACTTGGGATGGATAGTTTTCTTACGAACAAAGTTTACAGGATTGTAGAGTTACCGTCACACTATTTTTAAAGGTCTAAATCGCCCGCGAGCTATTGCTCTGGCTTGAGCGTTTAACTTAAATAGCTTCAATTGCCTCAAGCTTTCGATGACGATCTTGTAAGACAGCCTGGAATTCAGCCCAGAGTAATATATCTGCAAGAATAAATGTGACGATCGGAACAAAAACACCGGGGTCGCTGTATTAAGCGAGGAAACAAATAAAAAATTAATAATCGATTTAGACAAAGGTAAGGGGCGACGGATTACGCGTAAAAAATGTGGTACTCGTAACAAATTATATCATCGTTTTATCGTTATCTTCTTTCCTTCTGGTATATATGGACAACGTTTTCCGCGCAAATCAGGTAGTTAACCAGCTTACCAGCTTACTAGAACATCCTCAACCTTCCAAAATGTTGCGAGAATGTTGCTTGTCCATTTTTGCGGTTGATAGTACTTTGGGGGTGTGAAGTCTGAATTCGTTGGTTTTGTGTTTGGTGCTGATCGTGGAACTTGGAGCGATGTGCTCGTTGATTTTAGTGTAGTTGTCGATGTGCTTTTGCTTAGAGTGGGATTTGTGAAAGGCGCAGAGGAGACAATCAAAATGTTTTTACCTCCTCAATGTGGCCAATTGGCGAAAAACCGTGCGGGGCAAACCATTCGGTCTACTTGGACAAATACGGGGACGCTGGATAAATCGTGCAACCACGTAAAAATCGAAACATACTATATATTTGGGACGCTTAATAAATCGTTCAACCAATAGCGAACAAAGGTTAAGAACCAAATTATCGCATCACTTTAGACAGGATGTGGATGCGCAGGACAACGCGTGAAAAAATGTGACGATCGAAACAAAAACACCGGGGTCGCTGTATTGAGCGAGAAAAAAATAAAAATATAACAATCGGAATTAATCGATTTACACAAAGGTAAGGGGTGACGGATTACGCGTGAAAAATGTGGTACTCGTAGCAAATTTGTCATCGTTTATCTTTCGTTCCTTTTGGTATATTAAAGTTGTCCTTGCAAATATAGGTAGTAACCAGCTTCACTGGAACATCCTCAACCTTCCAAAATGTTGTGAGAATGTTGCTTGCTCCATTTTTGCGGTTGATTAGTAACTTGGGGTGTGAAGTCTGAATTCGTAGCTTTTGTGTTTGGTGCTGATCGTGGAACTTGGAGCGATGTGCTCGTTGATTTTAGTGTAGTTGTCCATGTGCTTTTGCTTCGAGTGGGATTTTTGAAGGGCGCAGAGGACTAGCTCTAGGCTCTAACTCGATGAACGTTAAGAGACAATCAACATGTTTTTACCTCCTCAATGTGGCCAGTGGCATGTAAGCTCTTGGAAAGCCGAAAACCGTAGGGGCAAAACATTCGTTCACTTGGAGAAATACCGGGACGCTGGATAAATCGTGCAACCACGTAAAAAATCGAAACAAACTTATATAATTATATTTGGGACGCTGGATAAGCGTGCAACCCGTTGGATCGATTGAACTATTCCGTATGGAAAAATATAACTGGAGTCGCGTGATAAAGCAGATACCCAAATTAATCGAAAGCTAAGGTTTGTTGATTTAGAGTTATACAGGGTCGCTAAATAAATCGCACAAAATAATTTAAAGAACCAAATTATCGCATCACTTTAGACAGGATGTGAACAACGCCTGAATAAATGAAGAAATTTGGGTCTGCTAGTTGCAAAGGCTGCATATGCTTTAAAGATTCTACAGGTAAAGTACAGGATTGTAGATTCTTGTCCAGTTGTGGCACTATATATGCAGAAGTTTTTAAATTGGATGTGGGGCTTGACGGGAGAACATATGTTGAGTTGACGCTTTCTGGTCTTAGCCGCAAAGGTGAAGCCTTAAGCATGGGTAGATTTAAAATGCAAGTTAACAAGTTAAACAAGCGTTCTGAAATAATGGAGTGGGCTTTATATCTTCCTGGTGGTTAAAGGTGAATACGGGGGTGGTGGTCAGGATTGACCTCTGATTGGACTGGTGGAGTCCAATTTCGGTGCATGAGTGTGTTGTGGCTTCCTCTGTAAGTAATGGAGTAATGCGTGCTGGTGTAATCCCTAAGAAGATGCGTTCTGGCAATACAGCTTAAACACTAAATCAGCTGTTTTATATATTTTTGCCGCTCTACTTGGGATGGATAGTTTTCTTACGAACAAAGTTTACAAGATTGTAGAGTTACCGTCACACTATTTTTAAAGGTCTAAATCGCCCGCGAGCTATTGCTCTGGCTTAAGCGTTTAACTTAAATATCTTCAATTGCCTCAAGCTTTCGATGACGATCTTGTAAGACAGCCTGGAATTCAGCCCAGAGTAATATATCTGCAAGAATAAATGTGACGATCGGAACAAAAACGCCGGGGTCGCTGTATTAAGCGAGGAAACAAACAAAAAATTAATAATCGATTTAGACAAAGGTAAGGGGCGACGGATTACGCGTAAAAAATGTGGTACTCGTAACAAATTATATCATCGTTTTATCGTTATCTTTTTTCCTTTTGGTATATTGGACAACGTTTTCCGCGCAAATCGAGGTAGTTAACCAGCTAATCAGCTTCACTGGAACATCCTCAACCTTCCAAAATGTTGTGAGAATGTTGCTTGCTCCACTTTTGCGGTTGATTAGTAAGTTGGGGTTTGAAGTCTGAATTTGTAGCTTTTTTGTTTGGTGCTGATCGTGGAACTTCGAGCGATGAGCTCGTTGATTTTAGGGTAGTTGTCAATGTGCTTTTGCTTTGAGTTGGATTTTTAAAGGGCGAAGAGGACTAGCTCTAGGCTCTAACTCGATGAAACGTTTAAGAGACAATTAAACATGTTTTTACCTTCTCAATGTGGCCAAGTGGCATTTAAAGCTCTTGGAAAAGCCGAAAACCGTGCGGGGCAAAACATTCGGTTCACTTGGAGAAATACGGGGACGCTGGATAAATCGTGCAACCACGTAAAAAATTGAAACAAACTTATATATTTGGGACGCTGGATAAGCGTGCAACCCGTTGGATCGATTGAACTATTCCGTATTTAAAAAAAATATAACTGGAGTCGCGTGATAAAGCAGATACCCAAATTAATCGAAAGCTAAGGTTTGTTGATTTAGAGTTATACAGGTCGCTAAATAAATCGCACAAAAGTAATTTAAGAACCAAATTATCGCATCACTTTAGACAGGATGTGGACAACGCCTGAATAAATGAAGAAATTTGGATCTGCTAGTTGCAAAGGCTGCATATGCTTTAAAGATTCTACAGGTAAAGTACAGGATTGTAGATTCTTGTCCAGTTGTGGCACTATATATGCAGAAGTTTTAAATTGGATGTGGGCTTGACGGGAGAACATATGTTGAGTTGACGGCTTTCTGGTCTTAGCCGCAAAGGTGAAGCCTTAAGCATGGGTAGATTTAAAATGCAAGTTAAACAAGTTAAACAAGCGTTCTGAATAATGGAGTGGGCTCTATATCTTCCTGGTGGTTAAAGGTGAATACGGGGGTGGTGGTCAGGATTGACCTCTGATTGGACTGGTGGAGTCCAATTTCGGTGCATGAGTGTGTTGTGGCTTCCCTCTGTAAGTAATGGAGTAATGCGTGCTGGTGTAATCCCTAAGAAGATGCGTTTGGCAATACAGCTTAAACACTAAATCTGCTGTTTTATATATTTTTGGCCGCTCTACTTGGGATGGATAGTTTCTTACGAACAAAGTTTACAAGATTGTAGAGTTACCGTCACACTATTTTTAAAGGTCTAAATCGCCCGCGAGCTATTGCTCTGGCTTAAGCGTTTAACTTAAATATCTTCAATTGCCTCAAGCTTTCGATGACGATCTTGTAAGACAGCCTGGAATTCAGCCCAGAGTAATATATCTGCAAGAATAAATGTGACGATCGGACCATAAACAACGGGGTCGCTGTATTAAGCGAGGAAACAAATAAAAAATTAATAATCGATTTAGACAAAGGTAAGGGGCGACGGATTACGCGTAAAAAATGTGGTACTCGTAACAAATTATATCATCGTTTTATCGTTATCTTCTTTCCTTCTGGTATAATGGACAACGTTTTCCGCGCAAATCAAGGTAGTTAACCAGCTTACCAGCTTTACTAGAACATCCTCAACCTTCCAAAATGTTGCGAGAATGTTGCTTGCTCCATTTTTGCGGTTGATAGTACTTTGGGGTGTGAATTCTGAATTCGTTGGTTTTGTGTTTGGTGCTGATCGTGGAACTTGGAGCGATGTGCTCGTTGATTTTAGTGTAGTTGTCGATGTGCTTTTGCTTAGAGTGGGATTTGTGAAAGGCGCAGAGGAGACAATCAAAATGTTTTTACCTCCTTAATGTGGCCAATTGGCGAAAACCGTGCGGGGCAAACCATTCGGTCTACTTGGACAAATACGGGGACGCTGGATAAATCGTGCAACCACGTAAAAAATCGAAACATACTTATATATTTGGGACGCTTAATAAATCGTTCAACCAATAGCGACAAAGGTAAGAACCAAATTATCGCATCACTTTAGACAGGATGTGGATGCGCAGGACAACGCGTGAAAAAATGTGACGATCGAAACAAAAACACCGGGGTCGCTGTATTGAGCGAGAAAAAATAAAAATATAACAATCGGAATTAATCGATTACACAAAGGTAAGGGGTGACGGATTACGCGTGAAAAATGTGGTACTCGTAACAAATTTTGTCATCGTTTATCTTCGTTCCTTTGGTATATAAAGTTGTCCTTGCAAAAATAGGTAGTAAACCAGCTTCACTGGAACATCCTAAACCTTCCAAAATGTTGTGAGAATGTTGCTTGCTCCATTTTTGCGGTTGATTAGTAACTTGGGGTGTGAAGTCTTAAATCGTAGCTTTTGTGTTTGGTGCTGATCGTGGAACTTGGAGCGATGTGCTCGTTGATTTTAGTGTAGTTGTCCAAGTGCTTTTGCTTCGAGTGGGATTTTTAAAGAACGCAGAGGACTAGCTCTAGGCTCTAACTCGATGAAACGTTTAAGAGACAATTAAACATGTTTTTACCTTCTCAATGTGGCCAAGTGGCAATTAAAGCTTTTGGAAAAGCAGAAAACCGTGCGGTGCAAAACATTCGGTTCACTTGGAGAAATACGGGGACGCTGGATAAATCGTGCAACCACGTAAAAAATCGAAACTTACGTATATATTTGGGACGCTTGATAAATCGTTCAACCAATAGCGAACAAAAGTAAGAACCAAATTATCGCATCACTTTAGACAGGATGTGGACGCGCAGGACAACGCGTGAAACAATGTGATGATCGAAACAAAAACACCGGGTCGCTGTATTGAGCGAGAAGAAATAAAAATATAATAATCGGAATTAATCGATTTAGACAACGGTAAGGGGCGACGGATTACGCGTAGAAAATGTGGTACTCGTAACAAATTATATCATCGTTTTAACGTTATCTTCTTTCCTTTTGGTATATTGGACAACGTTTTCCTTGCAAATCGAGGTAGTTAACCAGCTAACCAGCTTCACTGGAACATCCTCAACCTTCCAAAATGTTGTGAGAATGTTGCTTGCTCCATTTTTGCGGTTAATTTGTAACTTGGGGTGTGAAGTCTGAATTCGTAGCTTTTGTGTTTGGTGCTGATCGTGGAACTTGGAGCGATGTGCTCGTTGATTTTAGTGTAGTTGTCGATGTGCTTTTGCTTAGAGTGGGATTTGTGAAAGGCGCAGAGGAGACAATCAAAATGTTTTTACCTCCTCAATGTGACCAATTGGCGAAAACCGTGCGGGGCAAAACCATTCGGTCTACTTGGACAAATACGGGGACGCTGGATAAATCGTGCAACCACGTAAAAAATCGAAACATACTTATATATTTGGGACGCTTAATAAATCGTTCAACCAATAGCGAACAAAGGTAAGAACCAAATTATCGCATCACTTTAGACAGGATGTGGATGCGCAGGACAACGCGTGAAAAAATGTGACGATCGAAACAAAAACACCGGGGTCGCTGTATTGAGCGAGAAAAAATAAAAATATAACAATCGGAATTAATCGATTACACAAAGGTAAGGGGTGACGGATTACGCGTGAAAAATGTGGTACTCGTAACAAATTTTGTCATCGTTTATCTTCGTTCCTTTTGGTATATAAAGTTGTCCTTGCAAAAATAGGTAGTAAACCAGCTTCACTGGAACATCCTAAACCTTCCAAAATGTTGTGAGAATGTTGCTTGCTCCATTTTTGCGGTTGATTAGTAACTTGGGGTGTGAAGTCTTAAATCGTAGCTTTTGTGTTTGGTGCTGATCGTGGACTTGGAGCGATGTGCTCGTTGATTTTAGTGTAGTTGTCCATGTGCTTTTGCTTCGAGTGGGATTTTTGAAGGGCGCAGAGGACTAGCTCTAGGCTCTAACTCGATGAAACGTTTAAGAGACAATCAAACATTTTTTTACCTCATCAATTCACTTTAGACAGGATGTAGACAACGCCTGAATAAATGAAGAAATTTGGGTCTGCTAGTTGCAAAGGCTGCATATGCTTTAAAGATTCTACAGGTAAAGTACAGGATTGTAGATTCTTGTCCAGTTGTGGCACTTTATATGCAGAAGTTTTAAATTGGATGTGGGGCTTGACGGGAGAACCTATGTTGAGGTGACGCTTTCTGGGCTTAGCCGCAAAAGTGAAGCCTTAAGCATGGGTAGATTTAAAATGCAAGTTAAACAAGTTAAACAAGCGTTCTGAAATAATGGAGTGGGCTTTATTCTTCCTGGTGGTTAAAGGTGTATACGGTGGTGGTGGTCAGGATTGACCTCTAATTGGACTGGTGGAGTCCAATTTCGGTGCATGAGTGTGTTGTGGCTTCCTCTGTAAGTAATGCAGTAATGCGTGCTGGTGTAATCCCTAAATCTTCTGTTTTATATAGTTTTGCGATCTACTTGGGTTGGATAGTTTTCTTACGAACAAAGTTTACAGGATTGTAGAGTTACCGTCACACTATTTTTAAAGGTCTAAATTGCCCGCGAGCTATTGCCAGTCCGCAGTGCTCTGGCTTAAGCGTTTAACTTAAATATCTTCAATCGCCTAAAGCTTTCGATGACGATCTTGTAAGACAGCCTGGAATTCAGCCCAGAGTAAGGTAAGGGGCGACGGATTACGCGTAAAAAATGTGGTACTCGTAACAAATTATATCATCGTTTTATCGTTATCTTCTTTCCTTCTGGTATAATGGACAACGTTTTCCGCGCAAATCAAGGTAGTTAACCAGCTTACCAGCTTTACTAGAACATCCTCAACCTTCCAAAATGTTGCGAGAATGTTGCTTGCTCCATTTTTGCGGTTGATAGTACTTTGGGGTGTGAATTCTGAATTCGTTGGTTTTGTGTTTGGTGCTGATCGTGGAACTTGGAGCGATGTGCTCGTTGATTTTAGTGTAGTTGTCGATGTGCTTTTGCTTAGAGTGGGATTTGTGAAAGGCGCAGAGGAGACAATCAAAATGTTTTTACCTCCTTAATGTGGCCAATTGGCGAAAACCGTGCGGGGCAAACCATTCGGTCTACTTGGACAAATACGGGGACGCTGGATAAATCGTGCAACCACGTAAAAAATCGAAACATACTTATATATTTGGGACGCTTAATAAATCGTTCAACCAATAGCGAACAAAGGTAAGAACCAAATTATCGCATCACTTTAGACAGGATGTGGATGCGCAGGACAACGCGTGAAAAAATGTGACGATCGAAACAAAAACACCGGGGTCGCTGTATTGAGCGAGAAAAAATAAAAATATAACAATCGGAATTAATCGATTACACAAAGGTAAGGGGTGACGGATTACGCGTGAAAAATGTGGTACTCGTAACAAATTTTGTCATCGTTTATCTTCGTTCCTTTTGGTATATAAAGTTGTCCTTGCAAAAATAGGTAGTAAACCAGCTTCACTGGAACATCCTAAACCTTCCAAAATGTTGTGAGAATGTTGCTTGCTCCATTTTTGCGGTTGATTAGTAACTTGGGGTGTGAAGTCTTAAATCGTAGCTTTTGTGTTTGGTGCTGATCGTGGAACTTGGAGCGATGTGCTCGTTGATTTTAGTGTAGTTGTCCATGTGCTTTTGCTTCGAGTGGGATTTTTGAAGGGCGCAGAGGACTAGCTCTAGGCTCTAACTCGATGAAACGTTTAAGAGACAATCAAACATTTTTTTACCTCATCAATTCACTTTAGACAGGATGTAGACAACGCCTGAATAAATGAAGAAATTTGGGTCTGCTAGTTGCAAAGGCTGCATATGCTTTAAAGATTCTACAGGTAAAGTACAGGATTGTAGATTCTTGTCCAGTTGTGGCACTTTATATGCAGAAGTTTTAAATTGGATGTGGGGCTTGACGGGAGAACCTATGTTGAGGTGACGCTTTCTGGGCTTAGCCGCAAAAGTGAAGCCTTAAGCATGGGTAGATTTAAAATGCAAGTTAAACAAGTTAAACAAGCGTTCTGAAATAATGGAGTGGGCTTTATTCTTCCTGGTGGTTAAAGGTGTATACGGTGGTGGTGGTCAGGATTGACCTCTAATTGGACTGGTGGAGTCCAATTTCGGTGCATGAGTGTGTTGTGGCTTCCTCTGTAAGTAATGCAGTAATGCGTGCTGGTGTAATCCCTAAATCTTCTGTTTTATATAGTTTTGCGATCTACTTGGGTTGGATAGTTTTCTTACGAACAAAGTTTACAGGATTGTAGAGTTACCGTCACACTATTTTTAAAGGTCTAAATTGCCCGCGAGCTATTGCCAGTCCGCAGTGCTCTGGCTTAAGCGTTTAACTTAAATATCTTCAATCGCCTAAAGCTTTCGATGACGATCTTGTAAGACAGCCTGGAATTCAGCCCAGAGTAATATATCTGCCAGAATAAATGTGACGATCGGAACAAAAACACCGGGGTCGCTGTATTGAGCGAGGAAACAAATAAAACATTAATAATCGATTTAGACAAAGGTAAGGGGCGACGGATTACGCTTAAAAAATGTGGTACTCGTAACAAATTATATCATCGTTTTATCGTTATCTTCTTTCCTTTTGGTATATTGGACAACGTTTTCCGCGCAAAACGAAGTAGTTAACCAGCTAACCAGCTTTACTGGAACATCATCAACCTTCCTTAATGTTGTGAGAATGTTGCTTGCTCCATTTTTGCGGTTGATAGTAACTTGGGGGGTGAAGTCTGAATTCGTTGGTTTTGTGTTTGGTGCTGATCGTGGAACTTGGAGCGATGTGCTCGTTGATTTTAGTGTAGTTGTCGATGTGCTTTTGCTTAGAGTGGGATTTGTGAAAGGCGCAGAGGAGACAATCAAAATGTTTTACCTCCTTAATGTGGCCAATTGGCTTATAAAGCTCTTGGAAAAGCCGAAAACCGTGCGGGGCAAACCATTCGGTCCACTTGGACAAATACGGGGACGCTGGATAAATCGTGCAACCACGTAAAAAATCGAAACATACGTATATATTTGGGACGCTTGATAAATCGTTCAACCAATAGCGAACAAAAGTAAGAACCAAATTATCGCATCACTTTAGACAGGATGTGGACGCGCAGGACAACGCGTGAAACAATGTGAAGATCGAAACAAAAACACCGGGTCGCTGTATTGAGCGAGAAAAAATAAAAACATAATAATCGGAATTAATCGATTTAGACAACGGTAAGGGGCGACGGATTACGCGTAGAAAATGTGGTACTCGTAACAAATTATATCATCGTTTTAACGTTATCTTCTTTCCTTTTGGTATATTGGACAACGTTTTCCTTGCAAAACGAGGTAGTTAACCAGTTAACCAGCTTTACTGGAACATCCTCAACCTTCCAAAATGTTGTGAGAATGTTGCTTGCTCCACTTTTGCGGTTGATTAGTAAGTTGGGGCTTGAAGTCTGAATTTGTAGCTTTTTTGTTTGGTGCTGATCGTGGAACTTCGAGCGATGAGCTCGTTGATTTTAGGGTAGTTGTCAATGTGCTTTTGCTTTGAGTTGGATTTTTAAAGGGCGCAGAGGACTAGGCTCTAACTCGATGAAACGTTTAACAGACAATCAAACATGTTTTTACCTCCTCAATGTGGCCAAGTGGCATGTAAAGCTCTTGGAAAAGCCGAAAACCGTGCGGGGCAAAACATTCTGTTCACTTGGAGAAATACGGGGACGCTGAATAAATCGTGCAACCACGTAAAAAATCGAAACATACGTATATATTTGGGACGCTTGATAAATCGTTCAACCAATAGCGAACAAAAGTAAGAACCAAATTATCGCATCACTTTAGACAGGATGTGGACGCGCAGGACAACGCGTGAAACAATGTGACGATCGAAACAAAAACACCGGGTCGCTGTATTGAGCGAGAAAAAATAAAAACATAATAATCGGAATTAATCGATTTAGACAACGGTAAGGGGCGACGGATTACGCGTAGAAAATGTGGTACTCGTAACAAATTATATCATCGTTTTAACGTTATCTTCTTTCCTTTTGGTATATTGGACAACGTTTTCCTTGCAAATCGAGGTAGTTAACCAGCTAACCAGCTTCACTGGAACATCCTCAACCTTCCAAAATGTTGTGAGAATGTTGCTTGCTCCATTTTTGCGGTTAATTTGTAACTTGGGGTGTGAAGTCTGAATTCGTAGCTTTTGTGTTTGGTGCTGATCGTGGAACTTGGAGCGATGTGCTCGTTGATTTTAGTGTAGTTGTCCATGTGCTTTTGCTTTGAGTGGGATTTTTAAAGGGCGCAGAGGACTAGCTCTAGGCTCTAACTCGATGAAACGTTTAAGAGACAATCAAACGTGTTTTTACCTCCTCAATGTGGCCGAGTGGCATGTAAAGCTCTTGGAAAAGCCAAAAACCGTGCGGGGCAAAACATTCGGTTCACTTGGAAAAATACGGGGACGCTGGATAAATCGTGCAACCACGTAAAAAATCGAAACAAACTTATATATTTGGGACGCTGGATAAGCGTGCAACCCGTTGATTGAACTATTCCGTATTTGGAAAAATATAACTATAGTCGCGTGATAAAGTAGACATCCAAATTAATCGAAAGCAAAGGTTTGTTGATTTAGAGTTATACAGGGTCGCTAAATAAATCGCACAAAAGTAATTTAAGAACCAAATTATCGCATCACTTTAGACAGGATGTAGACAACGCCTAAATAAATGAAGAAATTTGGGTCTGCTAGTTGCAAAGGCTGCATATGCTTTAAAGATTCTACAGGTAAAGTACAGGATTGTAGATTCTTGTCCAGTTGTGGCACTTTATATGCAGAAGTTTTAAATTAGATGTGGGACTTGACGGGAGAACCTATGTTGAGTTGACGCCTACTGGGCTTAGCCGCAAAAAAAAAGCCTTAAGCGTGGGTAGATTTAAAATGCAACTTAAGCAAGTTGAACAAGCGTTCTGAAATAAAGGTTAAGGTTGCCTCCGAACCCAAGTCAATAATTGCGTGTGCTGAGTATTTGATTAAAGCCGTACTCATGAGGACCCCTTGAGTGTTTAAATCTAGAACCGTTTGCACATTCGGTTGATTTGTTAATGGAGTGGACTTTATATCTTCCTGGTGGTTAAAAGTGTATACGGGGGTGGTGGTCAGGATTGACCTCTGATTGGACTGGTGGAGTGCCATTTCGATGCATGAGTGTTATGTGGCTTCATCTGTAAGTAATTCAGTAATGAGTGCTGGTGTAATCCCAAAGAAGGCAATACAGCTTTAACACAAAAAAATTATATGATGACGATTTTGTAAGATAGCCTCGAATTCAGCCCAGAGTTATATATCTGTCTTACTCATAAGGGATTGTTTCCATAGGGACAGAGTTATTTTTGGCAACTTGGCAAAGCACAGAAACATATGCAACCAATCTCAGTTAGACGTGTCAATTTTTGTTGACCAGCAGCCTCTTGTTTTTGAAACGTACGTCAATCTGCGAACTCCGTTAGTCAGAGGTCAGGATTGACCGTTCTGTCAGTACAGCTTAAACACTAGATCTGCTCTTTTATATATTTTTGCCGCTCTACTTGGGTAGGATAGTTTTCTTACGAACAATGTTTACAGGATTGTGGAGTTACCGTCACACTATTCTCAAAGGTCTGGATCGCCCGCGAGCTTTTGTTAGTCCGCAGTGCTCTGGCTTGAGCGTTTGAATTAAATATCTTCAATCGCCTCGAGCTTTCGATGACGATCTTGTAAGACAGCCTGGAATTCAGCCCAGAGTAATATATCTGCCTGAATAAATGTGACGATCGGAACAAAAACGCCGGGGTCGCTGTATTGAGCGAGGAAACAAACAAAAAATTAATAATCGATTTAGACAAAGGTAAGGGGCGACGGATTACGCGTAAAAAATGTGGTACTCGTAACAAATTATATCATCGTTTTATCGTTATTTTCTTTCCTTTTGGTATATTGGACAACGTTTTCCGCGCAAAACGAGGTAGTTAACCAGCTAGCCAGCTTTACTGGAACATCCTCAACCTTCCTTAATGTTGTGAGAATGTTGCTTGTTCCATTTTTGCGGTTGATAGTCACTTGGGGGGTGAAGTCTGAATTCGTTGGTTTTGTGTTTGGTGCTGATCGTGGAACTTGGAGCGATGTGCTCGTTGATTTTAGTGTAGTTGTCGATGTGCTTTTGCTTTGAGTTGGATTTTTAAAGGGCGATGAGGACTAGCTCTAGGCTCTAACTCGATGAAACGTTTAAGAGACAATTAAACATGTTTTTACCTTCTCAATGTGGCCAAGTGGCAATTAAAGCTTTTGGAAAAGCAGAAAACCGTGCGGTGCAAAACATTCGGTTCACTTGGAGAAATACGGGGACGCTGAATAAATCGTGCAACCACGTAAAAAATCGAAACAAACTTATATATCTGGGACGCTGGATAAATCGTTCAACCAATTGGATCAAAACAACTTATATATCGGGACGCTGGATAAATCGTGCAACCAAGATCGAAACAATATATATTGGGTCGCTGGATAAGCGTGCAACACGTTGGATCGATTGAACTATTCCGTATTTGGAAAAATATAAGTGGATTCGCGTGATAAAGCAGACACCCAAATTAATCGAAAGCTGAGGTTTGTTGATTTAGAGTTATACATGGTCGCTCAATAAATCGCACAAAAGTAATTTAAGAACCAATTATCGCATCACTTTAGACAGGATGTAGACAACGCCTGAATAAATGAAGAAATTTGGGTCTGCTAGTTGCAAAGGCTGCATATGCTTTAAAGATTCTACAGGTAAAGTACAGGATTGTAGATTCTTGTCCAGTTGTGGCACTTTATATGCAGAAGTTTAAAATTGGATGTGGGGGTTGACGGGAGAACCTATGTTGAGGTGACGCTTTCTGGGCTTAGCCGCAAAAGTGAAGCCTTAATCATGGGTAGATTTAAAATGCAACTTAAGCAAGTTAAACAAGCGTTCTGAAATAATGGAGTGGGCTTTATTCTTCCTGGGGGTTAAAGGTGTATACGGTGGTGGTGGTCAGGATTGACCTCTAATTGGACTGGTGGAGTCCAATTTCGGTGCATGAGTGTGTTGTGGCTTCCTCTGTAAGTAATGCAGTAATGCGTGCTGGTGTAATCCCTAAATCTTCTGTTTTATATAGCAACTTAAGCAAGTTGAACAAGCGTTCTGAAATAAAGGTTAAGGTTGCCTCCGAACCCAAGTCAATAATTGCGTGTGCTGAGTATTTGATTAAAGCCGTACTCATGAGGACCCCTTGAGTGTTTAAATCTAGAACCGTTTGCACATTCGGTTGATTTGTTAATGGAGTGGACTTTATATCTTCCTGGTGGTTAAAAGTGTTGCTTTTGCTTAGAGTGGGATTTGTGAAAGGCGCAGAGAAGACAATCAAAATGTTTTTAACTCCTCAATGTGGCCAATTGGTTTATAAAGCTCTTGGAAAAGCCGAAAACCGTGCGGGGCAAACCATTCGGTCCACTTGGACAAATACGGGGACGCTGGATAAATCGTGCAACCACGTAAAAAATCGAAACATACGTATATATTTGGGACGCTTGATAAATCGTTCAACCAATAGCGAACAAAAGTAAGAACCAAATTATCGCATCACTTTAGACAGGATGTGGACGCGCAGGACAACGCGTGAAACAATGTGACGATCGAAACAAAAACACCGGGTCGCTGTATTGAGCGAGAAGAAATAAAAATATAATAATCGGAATTAATCGATTTAGACAACGGTAAGGGGCGACGGATTACGCGTAGAAAATGTGGTACTCGTAACAAATTATATCATCGTTTTAACGTTATCTTCTTTCCTTTTGGTATATTGGACAACGTTTTCCTTGCAAATCGAGGTAGTTAACCAGCTAACCAGCTTCACTGGAACATCCTCAACCTTCCAAAATGTTGTGAGAATGTTGCTTGCTCCATTTTTGCGGTTGATTAGTAAGTTGGGGTGTGAAGTCTGAATTTGTAGCTTTTTTGTTTGGTGCTGATCGTGGAACTTCGAGCGATGAGCTCGTTGATTTTAGGGTAGTTGTCAATGTGCTTTTGCTTTGAGTTGGATTTTTAAAGGGCGCAGAGGACTAGGCTCTAACTCGATGAAACGTTTAAGAGAAAATCAAACATGTTTTTACCTCCTCAATGTGGCCAATTGGCATGTAAAGCTCTTGGAAAAGCCGAAAACCGTGCGGGGCAAAACATTCGGTTCACTTGGAGAAATACGGGGATGCTGAATAAATCGTGCAACCACTTAAAAAATCGAAACAAACTTATATATCTGGGACGCTGGATAAATCGTTCAACCAATTGGATCAAAACAACTTATATATCGGGACGCTGGATAAATCGTGCAACCAAGATCGAAACAATATATATTGGGTCGCTGGATAAGCGTGCAACACGTTGGATCGATTGAACTATTCCGTATTTGGAAAAATATAAGTGGATTCGCGTGATAAAGCAGACACCCAAATTAATCGAAAGCTGAGGTTTGTTGATTTAGAGTTATACATGGTCGCTCAATAAATCGCACAAAAGTAATTTAAGAACCAATTATCGCATCACTTTAGACAGGATGTAGACAACGCCTGAATAAATGAAGAAATTTGGGTCTGCTAGTTGCAAAGGCTGCATATGCTTTAAAGATTCTACAGGTAAAGTACAGGATTGTAGATTCTTGTCCAGTTGTGGCACTTTATATGCAGAAGTTTTAAATTGGATGTGGGGCTTGACGGGAGAACCTATGTTGAGGTGACGCTTTCTGGGCTTAGCCGCAAAAGTGAAGCCTTAATCATGGGTAGATTTAAAATGCAACTTAAGCAAGTTAAACAAGCGTTCTGAAATAATGGAGTGGGCTTTATTCTTCCTGGTGGTTAAAGGTGTATACGGTGGTGGTGGTCAGGATTAACCTCTAATTGGACTGGTAGAGTCCAATTTCGGTGCATGAGTGTGTTGTGGCTTCCTCTGTAAGTAATGCAGTAATGCGTGCTGGTGTAATCCCTAAATCTTCTGTTTTATATAGTTTTGCGATCTACTTGGGTTGGATAGTTTTCTTACGAACAAAGTTTAAAGGTCTAAATTGCCCGCGAGCTATTGCCAGTCCGCAGTGCTCTGGATTAAGCGTTTAACTTAAATATCTTCAATCGCCTAAAGCTTTCGATGACGACTTGTAAGACAGCCTGGAATTCAGCCCAGAGTAATATATCTGCCAGAATAAATGTGACGATCGGAACAAAAACACCGTGGTCGCTGTATTGAGCGAGGAAACAAATACAAAATTTATAATCGACTTAGACAAAGGTAAGGGGCGACGAATTACGCTTAAAAAATGTGGTACTCGTAACAAATTATATCATCATTTTATCGTTATCTTCTTTCCTTTTGGTATATTGGACAACGTTTTCCGCGCAAAATGAGGTAGTTAACCAGCTAACCAGCTTTACTGGAACATCCTCAACCTTCCTTAATGTTGCGAGAATGTTGCTTGCTCCATTTTTGCGGTTGATAGTAACTTGGGGGGTGAAGTCTGAATTCGTTGGTTTTGTGTTTGGTGCTGATCGTGGAACTTGGAGCGATGTGCTCGTTGATTTTAGTGTAGTTGTCGATGTGCTTTTGCTTAGAGTGGGATTTGTGAAAGGCGCAGAGGACTAGCTCTAGGCTCTAACTCGATGAAACGTTTAAGAGACAATCAAAAGTGTTTTTACCTCCTCAATGTGGCCGAGTGGCATGTAAAGCTCTTGGAAAAGCCAAAAACCGTGCGGGGCAAAACATTCGGTTCACTTGGAAAAATACGGGGACGCTGGATAAATCGTGCAACCACGTAAAAAATCGAAACAAACTTATATATTTGGGACGCTGGATAAGCGTGCAACCCGTTGATTGAACTATTCCGTATTTGGAAAATATAACTGGAGTCGCGTGATAAAGTAGACATCCAAATTAATCGAAAGCAAAGGTTTGTTGATTTAGAGTTATACAGGGTCGCTAAATAAATCGCACAAAAGTAATTTAAGAACCAAATTATCGCATCACTTTAGACAGGATGTAGACAACGCCTAAATAAATGAAGAAATTTGGGTCTGCTAGTTGCAAAGGCTGCATATGCTTTAAAGATTCTACAGGTAAAGTACAGGATTGTAGATTCTTGTCCAGTTGTGGCACTTTATATGCAGAAGTTTTAAATTAGATGTGGGACTTGACGGGAGAACCTATGTTGAGTTAACGCCTACTGGGCTTAGCCGCAAAAAAGAAGCCTTAAGCGTGGGTAGATTTAAATGCAACTTAAGCAAGTTGAACAAGCGTTCTGAAATAAAGGTTAAGGTTGCCTCCGAACCAAGTCAATAATTGCGTGTGCTGAGTATTTGATTAAAGCCGTACTCATGAGGACCCCTTGAGTGTTTAAATCTAGAACCGTTTGCACATTCGGTTGACTTGTTAATGGAGTGGACTTTATATCTTCCTGGTGGTTAAAAGTGTATACGGGGGTGGTGGTCAGGATTGACCTCTGATTGGACTGGTGGAGTGCCATTTCGATGCATGAGTATTATGTGGCTTCATCTGTAAGTAATTCAGTAATGCGTGCTGGTGTAATCCCAAAGAAGGCAATACAGCTTTAACACAAAAAAATTATATGATGACGATTTTGTAAGATAGCCTCGAGTTCAGCCCAGAGTTATATATCTGTCTTACTCATAAGGGATTGTTTCCATAGGGACAGAGTTATTTTTGGCAACTTGGCAAAGCACAGAAACATATGCAACCAATCTCAGTTAGACGTGTCAATTTTTGTTGACCAGCAGCCTCTTGTTTTTGAAACGTACGTCAATCTGCGAACTCCGTTAGTCAGAGGTCAGGATTGACCGTTCTGTCAGTACAGCTTAAACACTAGATCTGCTCTTTTATATATTTTTGCCGCTCTACTTGGGTAGGATAGTTTTCTTACGAACAATGTTTACAGGATTGTGGAGTTACCGTCACACTATTCTCAAAGGTCTGGATCGCCCGCGAGCTATTGTTAGTCCGCAGTGCTCTGGCTTGAGCGTTTGAATTAAATATCTTCAATCGCCTCGAGCTTTCGATGACGATCTTGTAAGACAGCCTGGAATTCAGCCCAGAGTAATATATCTGCCTGAATAAATGTGACGATCGGAACAAAAACGCCGGGGTCGCTGTATTGAGCGAGGAAACAAACAAAAAATTAATAATCGATTTAGACAAAGGTAACAAAGGGTACTCGTAACAAATTATATCATTGTTTTATCGCTATCTTTTTTCCTTTTGGTATATTGGACAACGTTTTCCGCGCAAATCGAGGTAGTTAACCAGCTAATCAGCTTCACTGGAACATCCTCAACCTTCCAAAATGTTGTGAGAATGTTGCTTGCTCCACTTTTGCGGTTGATTAGTAAGTTGGGGTTTGAAGTCTGAATTTGTAGCTTTTTTGTTTGGTGCTGATCGTGGAACTTCGAGCGATGAGCTCGTTGATTTTAGGGTAGTTGTCAATGTGCTTTTGCTTTGAGTTGGATTTTTAAAGGGCGCAGAGGACTAGGCTCTAACTCGATGAAACGTTTAACAGACAATCAAACATGTTTTTACCTCCTCAATGTGGCCAAGTGGCATGTAAAGCTCTTGGAAAAGCCGAAAACCGTGCGGGGCAAAACATTCTGTTCACTTGGAGAAATACGGGGACGCTGAATAAATCGTGCAACCACGTAAAAAATCGAAACATACGTATATATTTGGGACGCTTGATAAATCGTTCAACCAATAGCGAACAAAAGTAAGAACCAAATTATCGCATCACTTGAGACAGGATGTGGACGCGCAGGACAACGCGTGAAACAATGTGACGATCGAAACAAAAACAGCGGGTCGCTGTATTGAGCGAGAAAAAATAAAAATATAATAATCGGAATTAATCGATTTAGACAACGGTAAGGGGCGACGGATTACGCGTAGAAAATGTGGTACTCGTAACAAATTATATCATCGTTTTAACGTTATCTTCTTTCCTTTTGGTATATTGGACAACGTTTTCCTTGCAAATCGAGGTAGTTAACCAGCTAACCAGCTTCACTGGACATCCTCAACCTTCCAAATGTTGTGAGAATGTTGCTTGCTCCATTTTTGCGGTTGATTTGTAACTTGGGGTGTGAAGTCTGAATTCGTAGCTTTTGTGTTTGGTGCTGATCGTGGAACTTGGAGCGATGTGCTCGTTGATTTTAGTGTAGTTGTCCAAGTGCTTTTGCTTCGAGTGGGATTTTTAAAGAACGCAGAGGACTAGCTCTAGGCTCTAACTCGATGAAACGTTTAAGAGACAATCAAACGTGTTTTTACCTCCTCAATGTGGCCGAGTGGCATGTAAAGCTCTTGGAAAAGCCAAAAACCGTGCGGGCAAAACATTCGGTTCACTTGGAAAAATACGGGACGCTGGATAAATCGTTGCAACCACGTAAAAAATCGAACAAACTTATATATTTGGGACGCTGGATAAGCGTGCAACCCGTTGATTGAACTATTCCGTATTTGGAAAAATATAACTGGAGTCGCGTGATAAAGTAGACATCCAAATTAATCGAAAGCAAAGGTTTGTTGATTTAGAGTTATACAGGGTCGCTAAATAAATCGCACAAAAGTAATCACTTTAGACAGGATGTAGACAACGCCTAAATAAATGAAGAAATTTGGGTCTGCTAGTTGCAAAGGCTGCATATGCTTTAAAGATTCTACAGGTAAAGTACAGGATTGTAGATTCTTGTCCAGTTGTGGCACTTTATATGCAGAAGTTTTAAATTAGATGTGGGACTTGACGGGAGAACCTATGTTGAGTTGACGCCTACTGGCTTAGCCGCAAAAAAGAAGCCTTAAGCGTGGGTAGATTTAAAATGCAACTTAAGCAAGTTGAACAAGCGTTCTGAAATAAAGGTTAAGGTTGCTCCGAACCCAAGTCAATAATTGCGTGTGCTGAGTATTTGATTAAAGCCGTACTCATGAGGACCCCTTGAGTGTTTAAATCTAGAACCGTTTGCACATTCGGTTGATTTGTTAATGGAGTGGACTTTATATCTTCCTGGTGGTTAAAAGTGCATACGGGGGTGGTGGTCAGGATTGACCTCTGATTGGACTGGTGGAGTGCCATTTCGGTGCATGAGTATTATGTGGCTTCATCTGTAAGTAATTCAGTAATGCGTGCTGGTGTAATCCCAAAGAAGGCAATACAGCTTTAACACAAAAAAATTATATGATGACGATTTGTAAGATAGCCTCGAATTCAGCCCAGAGTTATATATCTGTCTTACTCATAAGGGATTGTTTCCATAGGGACAGAGTTATTTTTGGCAACTTGGCAAAGCACAGAAACATATGCAAGCAATCTCAGTTAGACATGTCAATTTTTGTTGACCAGCAGCCTCTTGTTTTTGAAACGCACGTCAATCTGCGAACTCCGTTAGTCAGAGGTCAGGATTGACCGTTCTGTCAGTACAGCTTAAACACTAGATCTGCTCTTTTATATATTTTTGCCGCTCTACTTGGTAGCATAGTTTTCTTACGAACAATGTTTACAGGATTGTGGAGTTACCGTCACACTATTCTCAAAGGTCTGGATCGCCCGAGAGCTATTGTTAGTCCGCAGTGCTCTGGCTTGAGCGTTGACTTAAATATTTTCAATCGCCTCGAGCTTTCGATGACGATCTTGTAAGACAGCCTGGATTCAGCCCAGAGTAATATATCTGCCTGAATAAATGTGACGATCGGAACAAAAACGCCGGGTCGCTGTATTGAGCGAGGAAACAATAAAAAATTAATAATTGATTTAGACAAAGGTAAGGGGCGACGGATTACGCGTAAAAAATGTGGTACTCGTAACAAATTATATCATGTTTTATCGTTATCTTTTTTCTTTTGGTATATTGGACAACGTTCCCGCGCAAATCGAGGTAGTTAACCAGCTAATCAGCTTCACTGGAACATCCTCAACCTTCCAAAATGTTGTGAGAATGTTGCTTGCTCCATTTTTGCGTTGATTAGTAAGTTGGGGTGTGAAGTCTGAATTTGTAGTTTTTTGTTTGGTGCTGATCGTGGAACTTCGAGCGATGAGCTCGTTGATTTTAGGGTAGTTGTCAATGTGCTTTTGCTTTGAGTTGGATTTTTAAGGCGCAGAGGACTAGGCTCTAACTCGATGAAACGTTTAACAGACAATCAAACATGTTTTTACCTCCTCAATGTGGCCAGTGGCATGTAAGCTCTTGGAAAGCCGAAAACCGTGCGGGGCAAAACATTCTGTTCACTTGGAGAAATACGGGACGCTGAATAAATCGTGCAACCACGTAAAAATCGAAACAAACTTATATATCGGGACGCTGGATAAATCGTGCACCAAGATCGAAACATATAATTGGGTCGCTGGATAAGCGTGCAACACGTTGGATCGATTGAACTATTCCGTATTTGGAAAAATATAACTGGATTCGCGTGATAAAGCAGACACCCAAATTAATCGAAGCTAAGGTTTGTTGATTTATAGTTATACATGGTCGCTCAATAAATCGCACAAAAGTAATTTAAGAACCAAATTATCGCATCACTTTAGACAGGATGTAGACAACGCCTGAATAAATGAAGAAATTTGGGTCTGCTAGTTGCAAAGGCTGCATATGCTTTAAAGATTCTACAGGTAAAGTACAGGATTGTAGATTCTTGTCCAGTTGTGGCACTTTATATGCAGAAGTTTAAAATTGGATGTGGGGGTTGACGGGAGAACCTATGTTGAGGTGACGCTTTCTGGGCTTAGCCGCAAAAGTGAAGCCTTAAGCATGGGTAGATTTAAAATGCAAGTTAAACAAGCGTTCTGAAATAATGGAGTGGGCTTTATATCTTCCTGGTGGTTAAAGGTGTATACGGGGGTGGTGGTCAGGATTGACCTCTAATTGGACTGGTGGAGTCCAATTTCGGTGCATGAGTGTGTTGTGGCTTCCTCTGTAAGTAATGCAGTAATGCGTGCTGGTGTAATCCCTAAGAAGATGCGTTCTGGCAATACAGCCTAAACACTAAATCTGCTGTTTTATATATTTTTGCGCTCTACTTGGCTTGGATAGTTGTCTTACAAACAAAGTTTACAGGATTGTAGAGTTACCGTCACACTATTTTTAAAGGTCTAAATCGCCCGCGAGCTATTGCCAGTCCGCAGTGCTCTGGCTTAAGCGTTTAACTTAAATAAATTCAATCGCCTAAAGCTTTCGATGACGATCTTGTAAGACAGCCTGGAATTTAGCCCAGAGTAATATATCTGCCAGAATAAATGTGACGATCGGAACAAAAACACCGGGGTCGCTGTATTGAGCGAGGAAACAAATACAAAATTTATAATCGACTTAGACAAAGGTAAGGGGCGACGAATTACGCTTAAAAAATGTGGTACTCGTAACAAATTATATCATCATTTTATCGTTATCTTCTTTCCTTTTGGTATATTGGACAACGTTTTCCGCGCAAAACGAGGTAGTTAACCAGCTAACCAGCTTTACTGGAACATCCTCAACCTTCCTTAATGTTGTGAGAATGTTGCTTGTTCCATTTTTGCGGTTGATAGTAACTTGGGGGGTGAAGTCTGAATTCGTTGGTTTTGTGTTTGGTGCTGATCGTGGAACTTGGAGCGATGTGCTCGTTGATTTTAGTGTAGTTGTCGATGTGCTTTTGCTTAGAGTGGGATTTGTGAAGGGCGCAGAGGACTAGCTCTAGGCTCTAACTCGATGAAACGTTTAAGAGACAATCAAACATGTTTTTACCTTCTCAATGTGGCCAAGTGGCATTTAAAGCTCTTGGAAAAGCAGAAAACCGTGCGGTGCAAAACATTCGGTTCACTTGGAGAAATACGGGGACGCTGAATAAATCGTGCAACCACGTAAAAAATCGAAACATACGTATATATTTGGGACGCTTGATAAATCGTTCAACCAATAGCGAACAAAAGTAAGAACCAAATTATCGCATCACTTTAGACAGGATGTGGACGCGCAGGACAACGCGTGAAACAATGTGAAGATCGAAACAAAAACACCGGGTCGCTGTATTGAGCGAGAAAAAATAAAAACATAATAATCGGAATTAATCGATTTAGACAACGGTAAGGGGCGACGGATTACGCGTAGAAAATGTGGTACTCGTAACAAATTATATCATCGTTTTAACGTTATCTTCTTTCCTTTTGGTATATTGGACAACGTTTTCCTTGAAAATCGAGGTAGTTAGCCAGCTAACCAGCTTCACTGGAACATCCTCAACCTTCCAAAATGTTGTGAGAATGTTGCTTGCTCCATTTTTGCGGTTGATTTGTAACTTGGGGTGTGAAGTCTGAATTCGTAGCTTTTGTGTTTGGTGCTGATCGTGGAACTTGGAGCGATGTGCTCGTTGATTTTAGTGTAGTTGTCCATGTGCTTTTGCTTCGAGTGGGATTTTTGAAGGGCGCAGAGGACTAGCTCTAGGCTCTCGATGAAACGTTTAAGAGACAATCAAACGTGTTTATACCTCCTCAATGTGGCCAAGTGGCATGTAAAGCTCTTGGAAAAGCCGAAAACCGTGCGGGGCAAAACATTCGGTTCACTTGGAAAAATACGGGGACGCTGGATAAATCGTGCAACCACGTAAAAAATCGTAACAAACTTATATATTTGGGACGCTGGATAAGCGTGCAACCCGTTGATTGAACTATTCCGTATTTGGAAAAATATAACTGGAGTCGCGTGATAAAGCAGACAACCAAATTAATCGAAAGCTAAGGTTTTTCGATTTAGAGTTATACAGGGTCGCTCAATAAATCGCACAAAAGTAATTTAAGAACCAAATTATCGCATCAGTTTAGACAGGATGTAAACAACGCCTGAATAATTGAAGAAATTTGGGTCTGCTAGTTGCAAAGGCTGCATATGCCTTAAAGATTCTACAGGTAAAGTACAGGATTGTAGATTCTTGTCCAGTTGTGGCACTTTATATGCAGAAGTTTTAAATTAGATATGGGACTTGACGGGAGAACCTATGTTGAGTTGACGCCTACTGGGCTTAGCCGCAAAAAAGAAGCCTTAAGCGTGGGTAGATTTAAAATGCAACTTAAGCAAGTTGAACAAGCGTTCTGAAATAAAGGTTAAGGTTGCCTCCGAACCCAAGTCAATAATTGCGTGTGCTGAGTATTTGATTAAAGCCGTACTCATGAGGACCCCTTGAGTGTTTAAATCTAGAACCGTTTGCACATTCGGTTGATTTGTTAATGGAGTGGACTTTATATCTGGTGGTTAAAAGTGCATACGGGGGTGGTGGTCAGGATTGACCTCTGATTGGACTGGTGGAGTGCCATTTCGGTGCATGAGTGTTATGTGGCTTCATCTGTAAGTAATTCAGTAATGCGTGCTGGTGTAATCCCAAAGAAGTCAATACAGCTTTAACACAAAAAAATTATATGATGACGATTTTGTAAGATAGCCTCGAGTTCAGCCCAGAGTTATATATCTGTCTTACTCATAAGGGATTGTTTCCATAGGGACAGAGTTATTTTTGGCAACTTGGCAAAGCACAGAAACATATGCAAGCAATCTCAGTTAGACGTGTCAATTTTTGTTGACCAGCAGCCTCTTGTTTTTGAAACGTACGTCAATCTGCGAACTCCGTTAGTCAGAGGTCAGGATTGACCGTTCTGTCAGTACAGCTTAAACACTAGATCTGCTCTTTTATATATTTTTGGCCGCTCTACTAGGGTAGGATAGTTTCTTACGAACAATGTTTACAGGATTGTGGAGTTACCGTCACACTATTCTCAAAGGTCTGGATCGCCCGAGAGCTATTGTTAGTCCGCAGTGCTCTGGCTTGAGCGTTTGACTTAAATATCTTCAATCGCCTCGAGCTTTCGATGACGATCTTGTAAGACAGCCTGGAATTCAGCCCAGAGTAATATATCTGCCTGAATAAATGTGACGATCGGAACAAAAAGGCCGGGGTCGCTGTATTGAGCGAGGAAACAAATAAAAAATTAATAATCGATTTAGACAAAGGTAAGGGGCGACGGATTACGCGTAAAAATGTGGTACTCGTAACAAATTATATCATCGTTTTATCGTTATCTTTATATGCAGAAGTTTTAAATTGGATGTGGGGCTTGACGGGAGAACCTATGTTGAGGTGACGCTTTCTGGGCTAAGCCGCAAAAGTGAAGCCTTAAGCATGGGTAGATTTAAAATGCAAGTTAAACAAGCGTTCTGAAATAATGGAGTGGGCTTATTCTTCCTGGGGGTTAAAGGTGTATACGGTGGTGGTGGTCAGGATTGACCTCTAATTGGACTGGTGGAGTCCAATTTCGGTGCATGAGTGTGTTGTGCTTCCTCTGTAAGTAATGCAGTAATGCGTGCTGGTGTAATCCCTAAATCTTCTGTTTTATATAGTTTTACGATCTACTTGGGTTGGATAGTTTTCTTACGAACAAAGTTTACAGGATTGTAGAGTTACCGTCACACTATTTTTAAAGGTCTAAATTGCCCGCGAGCTATTGCCAGTCCGCAGTGCTCTGGCTTAAGCGTTTAACTTAAATATCTTCAATCGCCTAAAGCTTTCGATGACGACTTGTAAGACAGCCTGGAATTCAGCCCAGAGTAATAAATGTGCCTGAATAAATGTGACGATCGGAACAAAAACACCGGGGTCGCTGTATTGAGCGAGGAAACAAATACAAAATTAATAATCGATTTAGACAAAGGTAAGGGGCGACGGATTACGCTTAAAAAATGTGGTACTCGTAACAAATTATATCATCGTTTTATCGTTATTTTCTTTCCTTTTGGTATATTGGACAACGTTTTCCGCGCAAAACGAGGTAGTTAACCAGCTAGCCAGCTTTACTGGAACATCCTCAACCTTCCTTAATGTTGTGAGAATGTTGCTTGTTCCATTTTTGCGGTTGATAGTCACTTGGGGGGTGAAGTCTGAATTCGTTGGTTTTGTGTTTGGTGCTGATCGTGGAACTTGGAGCGATGTGCTCGTTGATTTTAGTGTAGTTGTCGATGTGCTTTTGCTTCGAGTGGGATTTTTAAAAGGCGCAGAGGACTAGCTCTAGGCTCTAACTCGATGAAACGTTTAAGAGACAATCAAACGTGTTTTTACCTCCTCAATGTGGCCGAGTGGCATGTAAAGCTCTTGGAAAAGCCAAAAACCGTGCGGGGCAAAACATTCGGTTCACTTGGAGAAATACGGGGACGCTGAATAAATCGTGCAACCACGTAAAAAATCGAAACAAACTTATATATCTGGGACGCTGGATAAATCGTTCAACCAATTGGATCAAAACAACTTATATATCGGGACGCTGGATAAATCGTGCAACCAAGATCGAAACAATATATATTGGGTCGCTGGATAAGCGTGCAACACGTTGGATCGATTGAACTATTCCGTATTTGGAAAAATATAAGTGGATTCGCGTGATAAAGCAGACACCCAAATTAATCGAAAGCTGAGGTTTGTTGATTTAGAGTTATACATGGTCGCTCAATAAATCGCACAAAAGTAATTTAAGAACCAATTATCGCATCACTTTAGACAGGATGTAGACAACGCCTGAATAAATGAAGAAATTTGGGTCTGCTAGTTGCAAAGGCTGCATATGCTTTAAAGATTCTACAGGTAAAGTACAGGATTGTAGATTCTTGTCCAGTTGTGGCACTTTATATGCAGAAGTTTTAAATTGGATGTGGGGCTTGACGGGAGAACCTATGTTGAGGTGACGCTTTCTGGGCTTAGCCGCAAAAGTGAAGCCTTAATCATGGGTAGATTTAAAATGCAACTTAAGCAAGTTAAACAAGCGTTCTGAAATAATGGAGTGGGCTTTATTCTTCCTGGGGGTTAAAGGTGTATACGGTGGTGGTGGTCAGGATTGACCTCTAATTGGACTGGTAGAGTCCAATTTCGGTGCATGAGTGTGTTGTGGCTTCCTCTGTAAGTAATGCAGTAATGCGTGCTGGTGTAATCCCTAAGAAGATGCGTTCTGGCAATACAGCTTAAACACTAAATTAGCTGTTTTATATATTTTTGCCGCTCTACTTGGGTTGGATAGTTTTCTTACGAACAAAGTTTACAGGATTGTAGAGTTACCGTCACACTATTTTTAAAGGTCTAAATCGCCCGCGAGCTATTGCCAGTCCGCAGTGCTCTGGCTTAAGCGTTTAACTTAAATATCTTCAATCGCCTAAAGCTTTCGATGACGACTTGTAAGACAGCCTGGAATTCAGCCCAGAGTAATATATCTGCCAGAATAAATGTGACGATCGGAACAAAAACACCGGGGTCGCTGTATTGAGCGAGGAAACAAATACAAAAATAATAATCGATTTAGACAAAGGTAAGGGGCGACGGATTACGCGTAAAAAAAGTGGTACTCGTAACAAATTATATCATCGTTTTATTGTTATCTTCTTTCCTTTTGGTATTTTGAACAACGTTTTCCGCGCAAATCGAGGTATTTAACAAGCTAACCAGCTTTACTGGAACATTCCCAACCTTCCAAAATGTTGTGAAAATGTGGCTTGCTCCATTTTTGCGGTTGATTAGTAACTTGGGGTGTGAAGTCTGAATTCGTAGCTTATGTGTATGGTGCTGATCATGGAACTTGGAGCGATGTGCTCGTTGATTTTAGTGTAGTTGTCCATGTGCTTTTGCTTCGAGTCGGATTTTTGAAGGGCGCAGAGGACTGGCTCTGAGCTCTAACTCGATGAAACGTTTAAGAGACAATCAAACATGTTTTTACCTCCTCAATGTGGCCAAGTGTAAAGCTCTTGGAAAAGCCGAAAACCGTGCGGTGCAAAACATTCGGTTCACTTGGAGAAATACGAGGACGCTGGATAAATCGTGCAACCACGTAAAAAATCGAAACAAACTTATATATAATATTTGGGACGCTGGATAAGCGTGCAACCCGTTGGATCGATTGAACTATTCCGTATTTGGAAAAATATATATATGGAGTCGCGTGATAAAGCAGATACCCAAATTAATCGAAAGCTAAGGTTTGTTGATTTAGAGTTATACAGGGTCGCTAAATAAATCGCACAAAAGTAATTTAAGAACCAAATTATCGCATCACTTTAGACAGGATGTGGACAACGCCTGAATAAATGAAGAAATTTGGGTCTGCTAGTTGCAAAGGCTGTATATGCTTTAAAGATTCTACAGGTAAATACAGGATTGTAGATTCTTGTCCAGTTGTGGCACTATATATGCAGAAGTTTTAAATTGGATGTGGGGCTTGACGGGAGAACATATGTTGAGTTGACGCTTTCTGGTCTTAGCCGCAAAGGTGAAGCCTTAAGCATGGGTAGATTTAAAATGCAAGTTAAACAAGCGTTCTGAAATAATGAAGTGGGCTTTATATCTTCCTGGTGGTTAAAGGTGTATACGGGGGTGGTGGTCAGGATTGACCTCTGATTGGACTGGTGGAGTCCAATTTCGGTGCATGAGTGTGTTGTGGCTTCCTCTGTAAGTAATGCAGTAATGCGTGCTGGTGTAATCCCTAAGAAGATGCGTTCTGGCAATACAGCTTAAACACTAAATCTGCTGTTTTATATATTTTTGCCGCTCTACTTGGGATGGATAGTTTTCTTACGAACAAAGTTTACAGGATTGTAGAGTTACCGTCACACTATTTTTTAAAGGTCTAAATCGCCCGCAGCTATTGCTCTGGCTTGAGCGTTTAACTTAAATATCTTCAATGCCTCAAGCTTTCGATGACGATCTTGTAAGACAGCCTGGAATTCAGCCCAGAGTAATATATCTGCAAGAATAAATGTGACGATCGGAACAAAAACACCGGGGTCGCTGTATTAAGCGAGGAAACAAATAAAAAATGAATAATCGATTTAGACAAAGGTAAGGGGCGACGGATTACGCGTAAAAAATGTGGTACTCGTAACAAATTATATCATCGTTTATCGTTATCTTCTTTCCTTCTGGTATAATGGACAACGTTTTCCGCGCAAATCAAGGTAGTTAACCAGCTTACCAGCTTTACTAGAACATCCTCAACCTTCCAAAATGTTGTGAGAATGTTGCTTGCTCCATTTTTGCGGTTGATAGTACTTTGGGGTGTGAAGTCTGAATTCGTTGGTTTTGTGTTTGGTGCTGATCGTGGAACTTGGAGCGATGTGCTCGTTGATTTTAGTGTAGTTGTCGATGTGCTTTTGCTTAGAGTGGGATTTGTGAAAGGCGCAGAGACAATCAAAATGTTTTTACCTCCTCAATGTGACCAATTGGCGAAAACCGTGCGGGGCAAAACATTCGGTTCACTTGGAGAAATACGGGGACGCTGGATAAATCGTGCAACCACGTAAAAATCGAAAATACTATATACTTGGGACGCTTAATAAATCGTTTAACCAAGAGCGAACAAAGGTAAGAACCAAATTATCGCATCACTTTAGACAGGATGTGGATGCGCAGGACAACGCGTGAAAAAATGTGACGATCGAAACAAAAACACCGGGGTCGCTGTATTGAGCGAGAAAAAATAAAAATATAACAATCGGAATTAATCGATTTACACAAAGGTAAGGGGTAACGGATTACGCGTGAAAAATGTGGTACTCGTAACAAATTTTGTCATCGTTTATCTTCGTTCCTTTTGGTATATAAAGTTGTCCTTGCATATATAATTAGTAAACCAGCTTCACTGGAACATCCTCAACCTTCCAAAATGTTGTGAAAATGTGGCTTGCTCCATTTTTGCGGTTGATTAGTAACTTGGGGTGTGAAGTCTGAATTCGTAGCTTATGTGTTTGGTGCTCATCATGGAACTTGGAGCGATGTGCTCGTTGATTTTAGTGTAGTTGTCCATGTGCTTTTGCTTCGAGTGGGATTTTTGAAGGGCGCAGAGGACTAGCTCTGAGCTCTAACTCGATGAAACGTTTAAGAGACTATCAAACATGTTTTTACCTCCTCAATGTGGCCAAGTGGCATGTAAAGCTCTTGGAAAAGCCGAAAACCGTGCGGGGCAAAACATTCGGTTCACTTGGAGAAATACGGGGACGCTGGATAAATCGTGCAACCACGTAAAAAAAATTGAAACAAACGTATATACTTGGGACGCTGGAAAATCGTTCAACAAATTGAATCAAAACAACTTATATATTGGGTCGCTGGATAAGCGTGCAACCCGTTGGATCGATTGAAATATTCCGTATTTAAAAAAAATTTAACTGGAGTCGCGTATAAAGCAGATACCCAAATTAATCGAAAGCTAAGGTTTTCGATTTAGAGTTATACAGGTTCGCTCAATAAATCGCACAAAAGTAATTTAAGAACCAAATTATCGCATCACTTTAGACAGGATGTGGACAACGCCTGAATAAATGAAGAAATTTGGGTCTGCTAGTTGCAAAGGCTGCATATGCTTTAAGGATTCTACAGGTAAAGTACATGATTGTAGATCCTGTTCCAGTTGTGGCACTATATATGCAGAAGTTTTAAATTGGATGTGGGGCTTGACGGGAGAACATATGTTGAGTTGACGCTTTCTGGGCTTAGCCGCAAAGGTGAAGCCTTAAGCATGGGTAGATTTAAATGCAAGTTAAGCAAGTTAAACAAGCGTTCTGAAATAAAGGTTAAGGTTGCCTCCGAACCCGAGTCAATTAGTGCGTGTGCTGAGTATTTAATTAAAGTCGTACTCATGAGGACCCTTGAGTGTTTAAATATAGAAACGTTTGCACATTCGGTTGATTTGTTAATGGAGTGGACTTTATATCTTCCTGGTGGTTAAAGGTGTATACGGGGGTGGTGGTCAGGATTGACCTCTGATTGGACTGGTGGAGTGCAATTTCGGTGCATGAGTGTGTTGTGGCTTCCTCTGTAAGTAATGCAGTAATGCGTGCTGGTGTAATCCCTAAGAAAATGCGTTCTGGCAATACAGCTTAAACACTAAATCTGCTGTTTTATATATTTTTGCCCCTCTACTTGGGTTGGATAGTTTTCTTACGAACAAAGTTTACAGGATTGTAGAGTTACAGTCACACTATTTTTAAAGGTCTAAATCGCCCGCGAGCTATTGGCAGTCCGCAGTGCCCTGGCTTGAGCGTTTAACTTAAATATCTTCAATCGCCTCAAGCTTTCGATGACGATCTTGTAAGACAGCCTGGAATTCAGCCCAGAGTAATATATCTGACGATCGGAACAAAAACACCGTGGTCGCTGTATTGAGCCAGGAAACAAATAAAAAAATAATAATCGATTTAGACAAAGGTAAGGGGCGACGGATTACGCGTAAAAAAAGTGGTACTCGTAACAAATTATATCATCGTTTTATTGTTATCTTCTTTCCTTTTGGTATTTTGGACAACGTTTTCCGCGCAAATCGAGGTAGTTAACCAGCTTTACTGGAACATCACCAACCTTCCAAAATGTTGTGAAAATGTGGCTTGCTCCATTTTTGCGGTTGATTAGTTACTTGGGGTGTGAAGTCTGAATTCTTAGCTTATGTGTTTGGTGCTGATCATGGAACTTGGAGCGATGTGCTCGTTGATTTTAGTGTAGTTGTCCATGTGCTTTTGCTTCGAGTGGGATTTTTGAAGGGCGCAGAGGACTAGCTCTGAGCTCTAACTCGATGAAACGTTTAAGAGACAATCAAACATGTTTTTACCTCCTCAATGTGGCCAAGTGGCATGTAAAGCTCTTAGAAAAGCCGGAAACCGTGCGGGGCAAAATTCGGTTCACTTGGAGATACGAGGACGCTGGATAAATCGTGCAACCACGTAAAAAATCGAAACAACTTATATATAAGGTTTAAATATCTCCCTTCCGCCTTTTTGTTTTTTTGAATTTGCGGCTATGTACAAAGCGCTCGTATCTGGCAATACTATACATAATATAAAGGTCTTGACATAACTACAAAACGACGCTATGCATGATTAGTTTGGATATTGCGTTTAACAGTTATAGACGTGTAAACATGGAGTTCACTAACGCCGAAATTCGCGCTATTTTAAAGTTTTCCTTCGTTAAAGGCAAATCCGCTAGAGAAACGTTCCGTAAGATTAATGGTGATTTGGGGGATGGTACTCTATCACTTCGAACCGCGGAGGAATGGTTTTGACGATTTAGAGCCGTTGAAAACGACACCATGGATAAGCCAGCCGGCGGAAGACCTGTGACGACAAATACCGATCAAATCATGGAATACATCGAGTTAGACCGGCATGTGGCATCTCGTGACATCGCCCAGGAGATGGGAGTTAGTCACCAAACCATTTTAAACCATCTGCAGAAGGCTGGATACAAAAAATAGCTTGAAGTTTGGGTGCCGCATGATTTGACGCAAAAAAACCTTCTGGACCGAATCAACGCCTGCGATATGCTGCTGAAACGGAACGAATTCGACCCATTCTTGAAGCGGATGGTGACTGACGAAAAATGGATCACATACGACAATATCAAGCGAAAACGGTCGTGGTCGAAGGCCGGTGAATCGTCCAAAACAGTGGCCAAGCCGGGATTGACGGCCAGGAAGGTTTTGCTGTGTGTTTGGTGGGATTGGAAGGGAATCATCTTAATTCTACCATCTACTGCAAAAAACTGAATAGCTTGAAGCAGGCGATCGACCAGAAGCGTCCAGAATTGGCCAACAGGAAGGATGTAGTGTTCCACCAGGACAACGCCAGACCACACACTTCGTTGATGACTCGTCAGAAGCTACGGGAGCTCGGATGGGAGGTTTTATCGCATCCACCATATAGCCCGGACATAGCGCCAAGTGAGTACCAACTGTTCCTGTCCATTGCGAATGCCCTTGGTGGTGTAAAGTTGAACTCAAAAGAGGCTTGTGAAAAGTGGCTGTCCGAGTTCTTCGCAAATAAGGAGGGGGGCTTCTACGAGGGAGGTATTATGAAGTTGCCGTCTAGATGGAAACAGATTATCAACCAAAACGGCGCATATTTGAACTAAACACTTTTTATAAAGCATTGAATAAAGAGCAAAAAAGCGGAAGGGAGATATTTGACAAACTTATATTTGGGACGCTGGATAAGCGTGCAACCCGTTGGATCGATTGAACTATTCCGTATTTGGAAAAATATAACTGGAGTCGCGTATAAAGCAGATACCCAAATTAATCGAAAGCTAAGGTTTTTCGATTTAGAGTTATACAGGTTCGCTCAATAAATCGCACAAAAGTAATTTAAGAACCAAATTATCGCATCACTTTAGACAGGATGTGGACAACGCCTGAATAAATGAAGAAATTTGGGTCTGCTAGTTGCAAAGGCTGCATATGCTTTAAGGATTCTACAGGTAAAGTACATGATTGTAGATCTTTACAGTTGTGGCACTATATATGCAGAAGTTTTAAATTGGATGTGGGGCTTGACGGGAGAACCTATGTTGAGGTGACGCTTTCTGGGCTTAGCCGCAAAAGTGAAGCCTTAAGCATGGGTAGATTTAAAATGCAAGTTAAACAAGTTAAACAAGCGTTCTGAAATAATGGAGTGGGCTTTATATCTTCCTGGTGGTTAAAGGTGTATACGGGGGTGGTGGTCAGGATTGACCTCTGATTGGACTGGTGGAGTCCAATTTCGGTGCATGAGTGTGTTGTGGCTTCCTCTGTAAGTAATGCAGTAATGCGTGCTGGTGTAATCCCTAAGAAGATGCGTTCTGGCAATACAGCTTAAACACTAAATCTGCTGTTTTATATATTTTTGCCGCTCTACTTGGGATGGATAGTTTTCTTACGAACAAAGTTTACAGGATTGTAGAGTTACCGTCACACTATTTTTAAAGGTCTAAATCGCCCGCGAGCTATTGCTCTGGCTTGAGCGTTTAACTTAAATAGCTTCAATTGCCTCAAGCTTTCGATGACGATCTTGTAAGACAGCCTGGAATTCAGCCCAGAGTAATATATCTGCAAGAATAAATGTGACGATCGGAACAAAAACGCCGGGGTCGCTGTATTGAGCGAGGAAACAAATAAAAAATTAATAATCGATTTAGACAAAGGTAAGGGGCGACGGATTACGCGTAAAAATGTGGTACTCGTAACAAATTATATCATCGTTTTATCGTTATCTTCTTTCCTTTTGGTATATTGAACAACGTTTTCCGCGCAAATCAAGGTAGTTAACCAGCTAATCAGCTTCACTGGAACATCCTCAACCTTCCAAAATGTTGTGAGAATGTTGCTTGTTCCATTTTGCGGTTGATTAGTAAGTTGGGGTGTGAAGTCTGAATTTGTAGCTTTTTTGTTTGGTGCTGATCGTGGAACTTCGAGCGATGAGCTCGTTGATTTTAGGGTAGTTTCAATGTGCTTTTGCTTTGAGTTGGATTTTGAAGGGCGCAGAGGACTTGCTCTAGGCTCTAACTCGATGAAACGTTTAAGAGACAATCAAACATGTTTTTACCTTCCTCAATGTGGCCAAGTGGCATTTAAAGCTCTTGGAAAGAAGAAAACCGTGCGGAGCAAAACATTCGGTTCACTTGGAGAAATACGGGACGATGAATAAATCGTGCAACCACGTAAAAAATCGAAACAAACTTATATATCTGGGACGCTGGATAAATCGTTCAACCAATTGGATCAAAACAACTTATATATCGGGACGCTGGATAAATCGTGCAACCAAGATCGAAACAATATATATTGGGTCGCTGGATAAGCGTGCAACACGTTGGATCGATTGAACTATTCCGTATTTGGAAAAATATAAGTGGATTCGCGTGATAAAGCAGACAACCAAATTAATCGAAAGCTAAGGTTTGTTGATTTAGAGTTATACATGGTCGCTCAATAAATCGCACAAAAGTAATTTAAGAACCAAATTATCGCATCACTTTAGACAGGATGTAGACAACGCCTGAATAAATGAAGAAATTTGGGTCTGCTAGTTGCAAAGGCTGCATATGCTTTAAAGATTCTACAGGTAAAGTACAGGATTGTAGATTCTTGTCCAGTTGTGGCACTTTATATGCAGAAGTTTTAAATTGGATGTGGGGCTTGACGGGAGAACCTATGTTGAGGTGACGCTTTCTGGGCTTAGCCGCAAAAGTGAAGCCTTAATCATGGGTAGATTTAAAATGCAAGTTAAACAAGTTAAACAAGCGTTCTGAAATAATGGAGTGGGCTTTATTCTTCCTGGTGGTGTATACGGTAATGGTGGTCAGGATTGACCTCTAATTGGACTGGTGGAGTCCATTTCGGTGCATGAGTGTGTTGTGGCTTCCTCTGTAAGTAATGCAGTAATGCGTGCTGGTGTAATCCCTAAATCTTCTGTTTTATATAGTTTTGCGATCTACTTGGGTTGGATAGTTTCTTACGAACAAAGTTTACAGGATTGTAGAGTTACCGTCACACTATTTTTAAAGGTCTAAATTGCCCGCGAGCTATTGCCAGTCCGCAGTGCTCTGGCTTAAGCGTTTAACTTAAATATCTTCAATCGCCTAAAGCTTTCGATGACGACTTGTAAGACAGCCTGGAATTCAGCCCAGAGTAATATATCTGCCAGAATAAATGTGACGATCGGAACAAAAACACCGGGGTCGCTGTATTGAGCGAGGAAACAAATAAAAATAATAATCGATTTAGACAAAGGTAAGGGGCGACGGATTACGCTTAAAAAATGTGGTACTCGTAACAAATTATATCATCGTTTTATCGTTATCTTCTTTCCTTTTGGTATATTGGACAACGTTTTCCGCGCAAAACGAGGTAGTTAACCAGCTAACCAGCTTTACTGGAACATCCTCAACCTTCCTTAATGTTGTGAGAATGTTGCTTGCTCCATTTTTGCGGTTGATAGTAACTTGGGGGGTGAAGTCTGAATTCGTTGGTTTTGTGTTGGTGCTGATCGTGGAACTTGGAGCGATGTGCTCGTTGATTTTAGTGTAGTTGTCGATGTGCTTTTGCTTAGAGTGGGATTTGTGAAAGGCGCAGAGGAGACAATCAAAATGTTTTACCTCCTTAATGTGGCCAATTGGCTTATAAAGCTCTTGGAAAAGCCGAAAACCGTGCGGGGCAAACCATTCGGTCCACTTGGACAAATACGGGGACGCTGGATAAATCGTGCAACCACGTAAAAAATCGAAACATACGTATATATTTGGGACGCTTGATAAATCGTTCAACCAATAGCGAACAAAAGTAAGAACCAAATTATCGCATCACTTTAGACAGGATGTGGACGCGCAGGACAACAATGTGACGATCGAAACAAAAACACCGGGTCGCTGTATTGAGCGAGAAAAAATAAAAATATAATAATCGGAATTAATCGATTTAGACAACGGTAAGGGGCGACGGATTACGCGTAGAAAATGTGGTACTCGTAACAAATTATATCATCGTTTTAACGTTATTTCTTTCCTTTGGTATATTGGACAACGTTTTCCTTGCAAATCGAGGTAGTTAACCAGCTAACCAGCTTCACTGGAACATCCTCAACCTTCCAAAATGTTGTGAGAATGTTGCTTGCTCCATTTTTGCGGTTGATCTGTAACTTGGGGTGTGAAGTCTGAATTCGTAGCTTTTGTGTTTGGTGCTGATCGTGGAACTTGGAGCGATGTGCTCGTTGATTTTAGTGTAGTTGTCCATGTGCTTTTGCTTCGAGTGGGATTTTTAAAGGGCGCAGAGGACTAGCTCTAGGCTCTAACTCGAAAACGTTTAAGAGACAATCAAACGTGTTTTACCTCCTCAATGTGGCCGAGTGGCATGTAAAGCTCTTGGAAAAGCCAAAACCGTGCGGGGCAAAACATTCGGTTCACTTGGAAAAATACGGGGACGCTGGATAAATCGTGCAACCACGTAAAAATCGAAACAAACTTATATATTTGGGACGCTGGATAAGCGGCAACCCGTTGATTGAACTATTCCGTATTTGGAAAAATATAACTGGAGTCGCGTGATAAAGTAGACATCCAAATTAATCGAAAGCAAGGTTTGTTGATTTAGAGTTATACAGGGTCGCTAAATAAATCGCACAAAAGTAATTTAAGAACCAAATTATCGCATCACTTTAGACAGGATGTAGACAACGCCTAAAAATGAAGAAATTTGGGTCTGCTAGTTGCAAAGGCTGCATATGCTTTAAAGATTCTACAGGTAAAGTACAGGATTGTAGATTCTTGTCCAGTTGTGGCACTTTATATGCAGAAGTTTTAAATTAGATGTGGGACTTGACGGGAGAACCTATGTTGAGTTGACGCCTACTGGGCTTAGCCGCAAAAAAGAAGCCTTAAGCGTGGGTAGATTTAAAATGCAACTTAAGCAAGTTGAACAAGCGTTCTGAAATAAAGGTTAAGGTTGCCTCCGAACCCAAGTCAATAATTGCGTGTGCTGAGTATTTGATTAAAGCCGTACTCATGAGGACCCTTGAGTTTTTAAATCTAGAACCGTTTGCACATTCGGTTGATTTGTTAATGGAGTGGACTTTATATCTTCCTGGTGGTTAAAAGTGTATACGGGGGTGGTGGTCAGGATTGACCTCTGATTGGACTGGTGGAGTGCCATTTCGGTGCATGAGTGTTATGTGGCTTCATCTGTAAGTAATTCAGTAATGCGTGCTGGTGTAATCCCAAAGAAGGCAATACAGCTTTAACACAAAAAAATTATATGATGACGATTTTGTATATCTGTCTTACTCATAAGGGATTGTTTCCATAGGGACAGAGTTATTTTTGGCAACTTGGCAAAGCACAGAAACATATGCAAGCAATCTCAGTTAGACGTGTCAATTTTTGTTGACCAGCAGCCTCTTGTTTTTGAAACGTACGTCAATCTGCGAACTCCGTTAGTCAGAGGTCAGGATTGACCGTTCTGTCAGTACAGCTTAAACACTAGATCTGCTCTTTTATATATTTTTGCCGCTCTACTTGGGTAGGATAGTTTTCTTACGAACAATGTTTACAGGATTGTGGAGTTACCGTCACACTATTCTCAAAGGTCTGGATCGCCCGCGAGCTATTGTTAGTCCGCAGTGCTCTGGCTTGAGCGTTTGACTTAAATATCTTCAATCGCCTCGAGCTTTCGATGACGATCTTGTAAGACAGCCTGGAATTCAGCCCAGAGTAATATATCTGCCTGAATAAATGTGACGATCGGAACAAAAACGCCGGGGTCGCTGTATTGAGCGAGGAAACAAATAAAAAATTAATAATCGATTTAGACAAAGGTAAGGGGCGACGGATTACGCGTAAAAAATGTGGTACTCGTAACAAATTATATCATCGTTTTATCGTTATCTTTTTTCCTTTTGGTATATTGGACAACGTTTCCCGCGCAAATCGAGGTAGTTAACCAGCTAATCAGCTTCACTGGAACATCCTCAACCTTCCAAAATGTTGTGAGAATGTTGCTTGCTCCATTTTTGCGGTTGATTAGTAAGTTGGGGTGTGAAGTCTGAATTTGTAGCTTTTTTGTTTGGTGCTGATCGTGGAACTTCGAGCGATGAGCTCGTTGATTTTAGGGTAGTTGTCAATGTGCTTTTGCTTTGAGTTGGATTTTTAAAGGGCGCAGAGGACTAGGCTCTAACTCGATGAAACGTTTAAGAGACAATCAAACATGTTTTTACCTCCTCAATGTGGCCAAGTGGCATGTAAAGCTCTTGGAAAAGCCGAAAACCGTGCGGGGCAAAACATTCGGTTCACTTGGAGAAATACGGGGACGCTGAATAAATCGTGCAACCACGTAAAAAATCGAAACAAACTTATATATCTGGGACGCTGGATAAATCGTTCAACCAATTGGATCAAAACAACTTATATATCGGGACGCTGGATAAATCGTGCAACCAAGATCGAAACAATATATATTGGGTCGCTGGATAAGCGTGCAACACGTTGGATCGATTGAACTATTCCGTATTTGGAAAAATATAAGTGGATTCGCGTGATAAAGCAGACACCCAAATTAATCGAAAGCTAAGGTTTGTTGATTTAGAGTTATACATGGTCGCTCAATAAATCGCACAAAAGTAATTTAAGAACCAAATTATCGCATCACTTTAGACAGGATGTAGACAACGCCTGAATAAATGAAGAAATTTGGGTCTGCTAGTTGCAAAGGCTGCATATGCTTTAAAGATTCTACAGGTAAAGTACAGGATTGTAGATTCTTGTCCAGTTGTGGCACTTTATATGCAGAAGTTTTAAATTGGATGTGGGGCTTGACGGGAGAACCTATGTTGAGGTGACGCTTTCTGGGCTTAGCCGCAAAAGTGAAGCCTTAAGCATGGGTAGATTTAAAATGCAAGTTAAACAAGTTAAACAAGCGTTCTGAAATAATGGAGTGGGCTTTATTCTTCCTGGTGGTTAAAGGTGTATACGGTGGTGGTGGTCAGGATTGACCTCTAATTGGACTGGTGGAGTCCAATTTCGGTGCATGATGTGTTGTGGCTTCCTCTGTAAGTAATGCAGTAATGCGTGCTGGTGTAATCCCTAAATCTTCTGTTTTATATAGTTTTGCGATCTACTTGGGTTGGATAGTTTTCTTACGAACAAAGTTTACAGGATTGTAGAGTTACCGTCACACTATTTTTAAAGGTCTAAATTGCCCGCGAGCTATTGCCAGTCCGCAGTGCTCTGGCTTAAGCGTTTAACTTAAATATCTTCAATCGCCTAAAGCTTTCGATGACGATCTTGTAAGACAGCCTGGAATTCAGCCCAGAGTAATATATCTGCCAGAATAAATGTGACGATCGGAACAAAAACACCGGGGTCGCTGTATTGAGCGAGGAAACAAATACAAAATTAATAATCGATTTAGACAAAGGTAAGGGGCGACGGATTACGCTTAAAAAATGTGGTACTCGTAACAAATTATATCATCGTTTTATCGTTATCTTCTTTCCTTTTGGTATATTGGACAACGTTTTCCGCGCAAAACGAGGTAGTTAACCAGCTAACCAGCTTTACTGGAACATCCTCAACCTTCCTTAATGTTGTGAGAATGTTGCTTGCTCCATTTTTGCGGTTGATAGTAACTTGGGGGGTGAAGTCTGAATTCGTTGGTTTTGTGTTTGGTGCTGATCGTGGAACTTGGAGCGATGTGCTCGTTGATTTTAGTGTAGTTGTCGATGTGCTTTTGCTTAGAGTGGGATTTGTGAAAGGCGCAGAGGAGACAATCAAAATGTTTTACCTCCTTAATGTGGCCAATTGGCTTATAAAGCTCTTGGAAAAGCCGAAAACCGTGCGGGGCAAACCATTCGGTCCACTTGGACAAATACGGGGACGCTGGATAAATCGTGCAACCACGTAAAAAATCGAAACATACGTATATATTTGGGACGCTTGATAAATCGTTCAACCAATAGCGAACAAAAGTAAGAACCAAATTATCGCATCACTTTAGACAGGATGTGGACGCGCAGGACAACGCGTGAAACAATGTGACGATCGAAACAAAAACACCGGGTCGCTGTATTGAGCGAGAAAAAATAAAAATATAATAATCGGAATTAATCGATTTAGACAACGGTAAGGGGCGACGGATTACGCGTAGAAAATGTGGTACTCGTAACAAATTATATCATCGTTTTAACGTTATCTTCTTTCCTTTTGGTATATTGGACAACGTTTTCCTTGCAAATCGAGGTAGTTAACCAGCTTCACTGGAACATCCTCAACCTTCCAAAATGTTGTGAGAATGTTGCTTGCTCCATTTTTGCGGTTGATTTGTAACTTGGGGTGTGAAGTCTGAATTCGTAGCTTTTGTGTTTGGTGCTGATCGTGGAACTTGGAGCGATGTGCTCGTTGATTTTAGTGTAGTTGTCCATGTGCTTTTGCTTCGAGTGGGATTTTTAAAGGGCGCAGAGGACTAGCTCTAGGCTCTAACTCGATGAAACGTTTAAAAGACAATCAAATGTGTTTTTACCTCCTCAATGTGGCCGAGTGGCATGTAAAGCTCTTGGAAAAGCCAAAAACCGTGCGGGGCAAAACATTCGGTTCACTTGGAAAAATACGGGGACGCTGGATAAATCGTTCAACCACGTAAAAAATCGAAACAAACTTATATATTTGGGACGCTGGATAAGCGTGCAACCCGTTGATTGAACTATTCCGTATTTGGAAAAATATAACTGGAGTCGCGTGATAAAGTAGACATCCAAATTAATCGAAAGCAAAGGTTTGTTGATTTAGAGTTATACAGGGTCGCTAAATAAATCGCACAAAAGTAATTTAAGAACCAAATTATCGCATCACTTTAGACAGGATGTAGACAACGCCTAAATAAATGAAGAAATTTGGGTCTGCTAGTTGCAAAGGCTGCATATGCTTTAAAGATTCTACAGGTAAAGTACAGGATTGTAGATTCTTGTCCAGTTGTGGCACTTTATATGCAGAAGTTTTAAATTGGATGTGGGGCTTGACGGGAGAACCTATGTTGAGGTGACGCTTTCTGGGCTTAGCCGCAAAAGTGAAGCCTTAAGCATGGGTAGATTTAAAATGCAAGTTAAACAAGTTAGACAAGCGTTCTGAAATAATGGAGTGGGCTTTATATCTTCCTGGTGGTTAAAGGTGAATACGGGGGTGGTGGTCAGGATTGACCTCTGATTGGACTGGTGGAGTGCCATTTCGGTGCATGAGTGTTATGTGGCTTCCTCTGTAAGTAATTCAGTAATGCGTGCTGGTGTAATCTTAAAGAAGGCAATACAGCTTTAACACAAAAAAATTATATGATGACGATTTTGTAAGATAGCCTCGAATTCAGCCCAGAGTTATATATCTGTCTTACTCATAAGGGATTGTTTCCATAGGGACAGAGTTATTTTTGGCAACTTGGCAAAGCACAGAAACATATGCAAGCAATCTCAGTTAGACGTGTCAATTTTTGTTGACCAGCAGCCTCTTGTTTTTGAAACGTACGTCAATCTGCGAACTCCGTTAGTCAGAGGTCAGGATTGACCGTTCTGTCAGTACAGCTTAAACACTAGATCTGCTCTTTTATATATTTTTGCCGCTCTACTTGGGTAGGATAGTTTTCTTACGAACAATGTTTACAGGATTGTGGAGTTACCGTCACACTATTCTCAAAGGTCTGGATCGCCCGCGAGCTATTGTTAGTCCGCAGTGCTCTGGCTTGAGCGTTTGACTTAAATATCTTCAATCGCCTCGAGCTTTGGTTGAAGATCTTGTAAGACAGCCTGGAATTCAGCCCAGAGTAATATATCTGCCTGAATAAATGTGACGATCGGAACAAAAACGCAGGGGTCGCTGTATTGAGCGAGGAAACAAATAAAAAATTAATAATCGATTTAGACAAAGGTAAGAGGCGACGGATTACGCGTAAAAATGTGGTACTCGTAACAAATTATATCATCGTTTTATCGTTATCTTTTTTCTTTTTGGTATATTGGACAACGTTTCCCGCGCAAATCGAGGTAGTTAACCAGCTAATCAGCTTCACTGGAACATCCTCAACCTTCCAAAATGTTGTGAGAATGTTGCTTGCTCCATTTTTGCGGTTGATTAGTAAGTTGGGGTGTGAAGTCTGAATTTGTAGCTTTTTTGTTTGGTGCTGATCGTGGAACTTCGAGCGATGAGCTCGTTGATTTAGGGTAGTTGTCAATGTGCTTTTGCTTTGAGTTGGATTTTTAAGGGCGCAGAGGACTAGGCTCTAACTCGATGAAACGTTTAAGAGACAATCAAACATGTTTTTACCTCCTCAATGTGGCCAAGTGGCATGTAAAGCTCTTGGAAAAGCCGAAAACCGTGCGGGGCAAAACATTCGGTTCACTTGGAGAAATACGGGGACGCTGAATAAATCGTGCAACCACGTAAAAAATCGAAACAAACTTATATATCTGGGACGCTGGATAAATCGTTTAACCAATTGGATCAAAACAACTTATATATCGGGACGCTGGATAAGCGTGCAACACGTTGGATCGATTGAACTATTCCGTATTTGGAAAAATATAACTGGATTCGCGTGATAAAGCAGACACCCAAATTAATCGAAAGCTAAGGTTTGTTGATTTATAGTTATACATGGTCGCTCAATAAATCGCACAAAAGTAATTTAAGAACCAAATTATCGCATCACTTTAGACAGGATGTAGACAACGCCTGAATAAATGAAGAAATTTGGGTCTGCTAGTTGCAAAGGCTGCATATGCTTTAAGGATTCTACAGGTAAAGTACAGGATTGTAGATTCTTGTCCAGTTGTGGCACTTTATATGCAGAATTTAAATTGGATGTGGGGCTTGACGGGAGAACCTATGTTGAGGTGACGCTTTCTGGGCTTAGCCGCAAAAGTGAAGCCTTAAGCATGGGTAGATTTAAAATGCAAGTTAAACAAGTTAAACAAGCGTTCTGAATAATGGAGTGGGCTTATATCTTCCTGGTGGTTAAAGGTGTATACGGGGGTGGTGGTCAGGATTGACCTCTAATTGGACTGGTGGAGTCCAATTTCGGTGCATGAGTGTGTGTGGCTTCCTCTGTAAGTAATGCAGTAATGCGTGCTGGTGTAATCCCTAAATCTTCTGTTTTATATAGTTTTGCGATCTACTTGGGTTGGATAGTTTTCTTACGAACAAGTTACAGGATTGTAGAGTTACCGTCACACTGTTTTTAAAGGTCTAAATTGCCCGCGAGCTATTGCCAGTCCGCAGTGCTCTGGCTTATGCGTTTAACTTAAATATCTTCAATCGCCTAAAGCTTTCGATGACGATCTTGTAAGACAGCCTGGAATTCAGCCCAGAGTAATATATCTGCAGAATAAATGTGACGATCGGAACAAAAACACCGGGGTCGCTGTATTGAGCGAGGAAACAAATACAAAATTAATAATCGATTAGACAAAGGTAAGGGGCGACGGATTACGCTTAAAAAATGTGGTACTCGTAACAAATTATATTATCGTTTTATCGTTATCTTCTTTCCTTTGGTATATTGGACAACGTTTTCCGCGCAAACGAGGTAGTTAACCAGCTAACCAGCTTTACTGGAACATCCTCAACCTTCCTTAATGTTGTGAGAATGTGCTTGCTCCATTTTTGCGGTTGATAGTAACTTGGGGGGTGAAGTCTGATTCGTTGGTTTTGTGTTTGGTGCTGATCGTGGAACTTGGAGCGATGTGCTCGTTGATTTTAGTGTAGTTGTCGATGTGCTTTTGCTTAGAGTGGGATTTGTGAAGGCGCAGAGGAGACAATCAAATATTTTACCTCCTTAATGTGCCAATTGGCTTATAAAGCTCTTGGAACAGACGAAACCGTGCGGGGCAACCATTCGGTCCACTTGGACAAATACGGGACGCTGGATAAATCGTGCAACACGTAAAAATCGAAACATACGTATATATTTGGGACGCTTGATAAATCGTTCAACCAATAGCGAACAAAAGTAAGAACCAAATTATTGCATCACTTTAGACAGGATGTGACGCGCAGGACAACGCGTGAAACAATGTGACGATCGAAACAAAAACACCGGGTCGCTGTATTGAGCGAGAAAAAATAAAAACATAATAATCGGAATAAATCGATTTAGACAACGGTAAAGGGGCGACGGATTACGCGTAGAAAATGTGGTACTCGTAACAAATTATATCATCGTTTAACGTTATCTTCTTTCCTTTTGGTATAATTGGACAACGTTTCCTTGCAAATCGAGGTAGTTACCAGCTAACCAGCTTCACTGGAAATCCTCAACCTTCCAAAATGTTGTGAGAATTTGCTTGCTCCATTTTGCGGTTGATTTGTAACTTGGGGTGTGAATCTGAATTCGAGCTTTTGTGTTGGTGCTGATCGTGGAACTTGGAGCGATGTGCTCGTTGATTTTAGTGTAGTTGTCCATGTGCTTTGCTTCGAGTGGGATTTTTAAAGAACGCAGAGGACTAGCTCTAGGCTCTAACTCGATGAAACGTTTAAGAGACAATCAACGTGTTTTTACCTCCTCAATGTGGCCGAGTGGCAATGTAAAGCTCTTGGAAAGCCAAATGCGGGGGCAAAACATTCGGTTCACTTGGAAAAATACGGGACGCTGGATAAATCGTGCAACCACGTAAAAATCGAACAAACTTATATATTGGGGCGCTGGATAAGCGTGCAACCCGTTGATTGAACTATCCGTATTGGAAAAATATAACTGGAGTCGCGTGATAAGTAGACATCCAAATTAATCGAAAGCAAAGTTTGTTGATTTAGAGTTATACAGGGTCGCTAATAATCGCACAAAAGTAATTTAAGAAACCAAATATCGCATCACTTTAGACAGGATGTAGACAACGCCTAATAATGAAAAAATTTGGGTCTGCTAGTTGCAAAGGCTGCATATGCTTTAAAGATTCTACAGGTAAAGTACAGGATTGTAGATTCTTGTCCAGTTGTGGCACTTTATATGCAGAAGTTTTAAATTATATGTGGGACTTGACGGGAGAACCTATGTTGAGTTGACGCCTACTGGGCTTAGCCGCAAAAAGAAGCCTTAAGCGTGGGTAGATTTAAAATGCAACCTTAAGCAAGTTGACAAGCGTTCTGAAATAAAGGTTAAGGTTGCCTCCGAACCAAGTCAATATTGCGTGTGCTGAGTATTTGATTAAAGCCGTACTCATGAGGACCCCTTGAGTGTTTAAATCTAGAACCGTTTGCACATTCGGTTGATTTGTTAATGGAGTGGACTTTATATCTTCCTGTGGTTAAAAGTGTATACGGGGTGGTGTCAGGATTGACCTCTGATTAGACTGGTGAGAGTGCCATTTCGGTGCATGAGTATTATGTGGCTTCATCTGTAAGTAATTCAGTATGCGTGCTGGTGTAATCCCAAAGAAGGCAATACAGCTTTAACACAAAAAAATTATATGATGACGATTTTGTAAGATAGCCTCGAATTCAGCCCAGAGTTATATATCTGTCTTACTCATAAGGGATTGTTTCCATAGGGACAGAGTTATTTTTGGCAACTTAGCAAAGCACAGAAACATATGCAAGCAATCTCAGTTAGACGTGCAATTTTTGTTGACCAGCAGCCTCTTGTTTTTGAAACGTACGTCAATCTGCGAACTCCGTTAGTCAGAGTCAGGATTGACCGTTCTGTCAGTACAGCTTAAACACTAGATCTGCTCTTTTATATATTTTTGCCCGCTCTACTTGGGTAGGATAGTTTTCTTACGAACAATGTTTACAGGATTTGGAGTTACCGTCACACTATTCTCAAAGGTCTGGATCGCCCGCGAGCTATTGTTAGTCCGCAGTGCTCTGGCTTGAGCGTTTGACTTAAATATCTTCAATCGCCTCGAGCTTTCGATGACGATCTTGTAAGACAGCCTGGAATTCAGCCCAGAGTAATATATCTGCCTGAATAAATGTGCCGATCGGAACAAAAACGCCGGGGGTCGCTGTATTGAGCGAGGAAACAAATAAAAAATTAATAATCGATTTAGACAAAGGTAAGGGGCGACGGATTACGCATAAAAATGTGGTACCTGTAACAAATTATATCATGTTTTATCGTTATCTTTTTTCCTTTTGGTATATTGGACAACGTTTCCGCGCAAATCGAGGTAGTTAACCAGCTAATCAGCTTCACTGGAACATCCTCAACCTTCCAAAATGTTGTGAGAATGTTGCTTGCTCCATTTTTGCGGTTGATTAAGTTGGGGTGTGAAGTCTGAATTTGTAGCTTTTTGTTTGGTGCTGATCGTGGAACTTCGAGCGATGAGCTCGTTGATTTTAGGGTAGTTGTCAATGTGCTTTTGCTTTGAGTTGGATTTTTAAAGGGCGCAGAGGACTAGGCTCTAACTCGATGAAACGTTTAAGAGACAATCAAACATGTTTTACCTCCTCAATGTGGCCAAGTGGCATGTAAAGCTCTTGGAAAAGCCGAAAACCGTGCGGGCAAAACATTCGGTTCACTTGGAGAAATACGGGACGCTGATAAATCGTGCAACACGTAAAAAATCGAAACAAACTTATATATTTGGGACGCTGGATAAGCGTGCAACCCGATCGATTGAACTATTCCGTATTTGGAAAAATATAACTGGAGTCGCGTGATAAAGCAGACAACCCAAATTAATCGAAAGCTAAGGTTTTTGATTTAGTTATACAGGTTCGCTCAATAAATCGCACAAAAGTAATTTAAGAACCAAATTATCGCATCACTTTAGACAGGATGTGACAACCCTGAATAAATGAAGAAATTTGGGTCTGCTAGTTGCAAAGGCTGCATATGCTTTAAAGATTCTACAGGTAAAGTACAAGATTGTAGATCTTGTCCAGTTGTGGCACTATATATGCAGAAGTTTTAAATTGGATGTGGGCTTGACGGGAGAACATATGTTGAGTTGACGCTTTCTGGTCTTAGCCGCAAAGGTGAAGCCTTAAGCATGGGTAGATTTAAAATGCAAGTTAAACAAGTTAAACAAGCGTTTGAAATAATGGAGTGGGCTTTATATCTTCCTGGTGGTTAAAGTGTATACGGGGGTGGTGGTCAGGATTGACCTCTGATTGGACTGGTGGAGTCCAATTTCGGTGCATGAGTGTGTTGTGGCTTCCTCTGTAAGTAATGCAGTAATGCGTGCTGGTGTAATCCCTAAGAAGATGCGTTCTGGCAATACAGCTTAAACACTAAATCTGCTGTATTATATTTTTGCGCTCTACTTGGATGGATAGTTTTCTTACGAACAAAGTTTACAGGATTGTAGAGTTACCGTCACACTATTCTCAAAGGTCTGGATCGCCGCGAGCTATTGTTAGTCCGCAGTGCTCTGGCTTGAGCGTTTGACTTAAATATCTTCAATCGCCTCGAGCTTTCGATGACGATCTTGTAAGACAGCCTGGAATTCAGCCAGAGTAATAATCTCTGAATAAATGTGACGATCGGAACAAAAACCGGGGTCGCTGTATTGAGCGAGGAAACAAATAAAAATTAATAATCGATTTAGACAAAGGTAAGGCGACGGATTACGCGTAAAAATGTGGTACTCGTAAAAATATATCATCGTTTTATCGTTATCTCTTTCCTTTTGGTATATGACAACGTTTTCCGCGCAAATCGAGTAGTTAACCAGCTAACCAGCTTTACTGGAACATCCTCAACCTTCCAAAATGTTGTGAATGTTGCTTGCTCCATTTTTGCGGTTGATTAGTAACTTGGGGGTGAAGTCTGAATTCGTAGCTTTGTGTTTGGTGCTGATCATGGAACTTGGAGCGATGTGCTCGTTGATTTTAGTGTAGTTGTCCATGTGCTTTTGCTTCGAGTGGGATTTTTGAAGGGCGCAGAGGACTAGCTCTGAGCTCTAACTCGATGAAACGTTTAAGAGACAATCAAACATGTTTTACCTCCTCAATGTGGCCAAGTGGCATGTAAAGCTCTTGGAAAGCCGAAACCGTGCGGGGCAAACATTCGGTTCACTTGGAGAAATACGAGGACGCTGGATAAATCGTGCAACCACGTAAAAAATCGAAAAACTATATATATTTGGGACGCTGGATAAGCGTGCAACCCGTTGGATCGATTGAACTATTCCGTATTTGGAAAAATATAACTGAAGTCGCGTGATAAAGCAGATACCCAAATTAATCGAAAGCTAAGGTTTGTTGATTTAGAGTTATACAGGGTCGCTAAAGAAATCGCACAAAAGTAATTAAAGAACCAAATTATCGCATCACTTTAGACAGGATGTGAACAACGCCTGAATAAATGAAGAAATTTGGGTCTGCTAGTTGCAAAGGCTGCATATGCTTTAAAGATTCTACAGGTAAAGTACAGGATTGTAGATTCTTGTCCAGTTGTGGCACTATATATGCAGAAGTTTTAAATTGGATGTGGGGCTTGACGGGAGAACATATGTTGAGTTGACGCTTTCTGGTCTTAGCCGCAAAGGTGAAGCCTTAAGCATGGGTAGATTTAAAATGCAAGTTAAACAAGTTAAACAAGCGTTCTGAAATAATGGAGTGGGCTTTATATCTTCCTGGTGGTTAAAGGTGAATACGGGGGTGGTGGTCAGGATTGACCTCTGATTGGACTGGTGGAGTCCAATTTCGGTGCATGAGTGTGTTATGGCTTCCTCTGTAAGTAATGCAGTAATGCGTGCTGGTGTAATCCCTAAGAAGATGCGTTCTGGCAATACAGCTTAAACACTAAATCTGCTGTTTTATATATTTTTGCCGCTCTACTTGGGATGGATAGTTTTCTTACGAACAAAGTTTACAAGATTGTAGAGTTACCGTCACACTATTTTTAAAGGTCTAAATCGCCCGCGAGCTATTGCTCTGGCTTGAGCGTTTAACTTAAATATCTTCAATTGCCTCAAGCTTTCGATGACGATCTTGTAAGACAGCCTGGAATTCAGCCCAGAGTAATATATCTGCAAGAATAAATGTGACGATCGGAACATAAACAACGGGGTTGCTGTATTAGCGAGGAAACAAATAAAAAATTAATAATCGATTTAGACAAAGGTAAGGGGCGACGGATTACGCGTAAAAAATGTGGTACTCGTAACAAATTATATCATTGTTTATCGTTATCTTCTTTCCTTCTGGTATAATGGACAACGTTTTCCGCGCAAATCAAGGTAGTTACCCAGCTTACCAGCTTTACTAGAACATCCTCACCTTCCAAAATGTTGCGAGAATGTTGCTTGCTCCATTTTTGCGGTTGATAGTACTTTGGGGTGTGAAGTCTGAATTCGTTGGTTTTGTGTTTGGTGCTGATCGTGGAACTTGGAGCGATGTGCTCGTTGATTTTAGTGTAGTTGTCGATGTGCTTTTGCTTACAGTGGGATTTGTGAAAGGCGCAGAGGAGACAATCAAAATGTTTTTACCTCCTTAATGTGGCCAATTGGCGAAAACCGTGCGGGGCAAACTATTCGGTCTACTTGGACAAATACGGGGACGCTGGATAAATCGTGCAACCACGTAAAAAATCGAAACATACTTATATATTTGGGACGCTTAATAAATCGTTCAACCAATAGCGAACAAAGGTAAGAACCAAAGAACCAAATTATCGCATCACTTTAGACAGGATGTGGATGCGCAGGACAACGCGTGAAAAAATGTGATGATCAAAACAAAAACACCGGGGTCGCTGTATTAAGCGAGAAAAAATAAAAATATAACAATCGGAATTAATCGATTTACACAAAGGTAAGGGGTGACGGATTACGCGTGAAAAATGTGGTACTCGTAACAAATTTTGTCATCGTTTATCTTCGTTCCTTTTGGTATATAAAGTTGTCCTTGCAAAAATAGGTAGTAAACCAGCTTCACTGGAACATCCTCAACCTTCCAAAATGTTGTGAGAATGTTGCTTGCTCCATTTTGGCGGTTGATTAGTAACTTGGGGTGTGAAGTCTGAATTCGTAGCTTTTGTGTTTGGTGCTGATCGTGGAACTTGGAGCGATGTGCTCGTTGATTTTAGTGTAGTTGTCCATGTGCTTTTGCTTCGAGTGGGATTTTTGAAGGGCGCAGAGGACTAGCTCTAGGCTCTAACTCGATGAAACGTTTAAGAGACAATCAAACATTTTTTTACCTGCGGTGCAAAACATTTGGTTCACTTGGAGAAATACGGGGACGCTGGATAAATCGTGCAACCACGTAATAAAAATTGAAACAAACGTATATACTTGGGACGCTGGAAAATCGTTCAACCAATTGAATCAAAAATACTTATATATCGGGACGCTAAATAAATAAATCGTGCAACCAAGATCGAAACAATATATATTGGGTCGCTGGATAAGCGTGCAACCCGTTGGATCGATTGAAATATTCCGTATTTAAAAAAAATTTAACTGGAGTCGCGTGATAAAGCAGATACCCAAATTAATCGAAAGCTAAGGTTTTTCGCTTTAGAGTTATACAGGTTCGCTCAATAAATTGCACAAAAGTAATTTAAGAACCAAATTATCGCATCACTTTAGACAGTCCACAACGCCTGAATAAATGAAGAAATTTGGGTCTGCTAGTTGCAAAGGCTGCCTATGCTTTAAAGATTCTAAGGTAAAGTACATGATTGTAGATCCTGTTCCAGTTGTGGCACTATATATGCAGAAGTTTTAAATTGGATGTGGGGCTTGACGGGAGAACATATGTTGAGTTGACGCTTTCTGGTCTTAGCCGCAAAGGTGAAGCCTTAAGCATGGGTAGATTTAAAATGCAAGTTAAGCATGTTAAACAAGCGTTCTGAAATAAAGGTTAAGGTTGCCTCCGAACCCGAGTCAATAAGTGCGTGTGCTGAGTATTTAATTAAAGTCGTACTCATGGGACCCCTTGAGTGTTTAAATATAGAAACGTTTGCACATTCGGTTGATTTGTTAATGGAGTGGACTTTATATCTTCCTGGTGGTTAAAAGTGTATACGGGGGTGGTGGTCAGGATTGACCTCTGATTGGACTGGTGGAGTGCCATTTCGGTGCATGAGTGTTATGTGGCTTCCTCTGTAAGTAATTCAGTAATGCGTGCTGGTGTAATCTTAAAGAAGGCAATACAGCTTTAACACAAAAAAATTATATGATGACGATTTTGTAAGATAGCCTCGAATTCAGCCCAGAGTTATATATCTGTCTTACTCATAAGGGATTGTTTCCATAGGGACAGAGTTATTTTTGGCAACTTGGCAAAGCACAGAAACATATGCAAGCAATCTCAGTTAGACGTGTCAATTTTTGTTGACCAGCAGCCTCTCGTTTTTGAAACGTACGTCAATCTGCCAACTCCGTTAGTCAGAGGTCAGGATTAACCGTTCTGTCAGTACAGCTTAAACACTAGATCTGCTCTTTTATATATTTTTGCCGCTCTACTTGGGTAGGATAGTTTTCTTACGAACGAAGGATTGTGGAGTTACCGTCACACTATTCTCAAAGGTCTGGATCGCCCGCGAGCTATTGTTAGTCCGCAGTGCTCTGGCTTGAGCGTTTGACTTAAATATCTTCAATCGCCTCGAGCTTTCGATGACGATCTTGTAAGACAGCCTGGAATTCAGCCCAGAGAAATATATCTGCCTGAATAAATGTGACGATCGGAAAAAAAACGCCGGGGTCGCTGTATTGAGCGAGGAAACAAATAAAAAATTAATAATCGATTTAGACAAAGGTAAGGGGCGACGGATTACGCGTAAAAATGTGGTACTCGTAACAAATTATATCATCGTTTTATCGTTATCTTCTTTCCTTTTGGTATATTGAACAACGTTTTCCGCGCAAATCAAGGTAGTTAACCAGCTTTACTGGAACATCCCCAACTTTCCAAAATGTTGTGAAAATGTGGCATGCTCCATTTTTGCGGTTGATTAGTAAGTTGGGGTGTGAAGTCTGAATTTGTAGCTTTTTTGTTTGGTGCTGATCGTGGAACTTCGAGCGATGAGCTCGTTGATTTTAGGGTAGTTGTCAATGTGCTTTTGCTTTGAGTTGGATTTTTGAAGGGCGCAGAGGACTAGCTCTAGGCTCTAACTCGATGAAACGTTTAAGAGACAATCAAACATGTTTTTACCTTCTCAATGTGGCCAAGTGGCATTTAAAGCTCTTGGAAAAGCCGAAAACCGTGCGGTGCAAAACATTCGGTTCACTTGGAGAAATACGGGGACGCTGAATAAATCGTGCAACCACGTAAAAAATCGAAACAAACTTATATATCTGGGACGCTGGATAAATCGTTTAACCAATTGGATCAAAACAACTTATATATCGGGACGCTGGATAAATCGTGCAACCAAGATCGAAACATAATATATTGGGTCGCTGGATAAGCGTGCAACACGTTGGATCGATTGAACTATTCCGTATTTGGAAAAATATAACTGGATTCGCGTGATAAAGCAGACACCCAAATTAATCGAAAGCTAAGGTTTGTTGATTTATAGTTATACATGGTCGCTCAATAAATCGCACAAAAGTAATTTAAGAACCAAATTATCGCATCACTTTAGACAGGATGTAGACAATGCCTGAATAAATGAAGAAATTTGGGTCTGCTAGTTGCAAAGGCTGCATATGCTTTAAAGATTCTACAGGTAAAGTACAGGATTGTAGATTCTTGTCCAGTTGTGGCACTTTATATGCAGAAGTTTTAAATTGGATGTGGGGCTTGACGGGAGAACCTATGTTGAGGTGACGCTTTCTGGGCTTAGCCGCAAAAGTGAAGCCTTAAGCATGGGTAGATTTAAAATGCAAGTTAAACAAGTTAGACAAGCGTTCTGAAATAATGGAGTGGGCTTTATATCTTCCTGGTGGTTAAAGGTGTATACGGTGGTGGTGGTCAGGATTGACGTCTAATTGGACTGGTGGAGTCCAATTTCGGTGCATGAGTGTGTTGTGGCTTCCTCTGTAAGTAATGCAGTAATTCGTGCTGGTGTAATCCCTAAATCTTCTGTTTTATATAGTTTTACGATCTACTTGGGTTGGATAGTTTTCTTACGAACAAAGTTTACAGGATTGTAGAGTTACCGTCACACTATTTTTAAAGGTCTAAATCGCCCGCGAGCTATTGCCAGTCAGCAGTGCTCTGGCTTAAGCGTTTAACTTAAATATCTTCAATCGCCTAAAGCTTTCAATGACGATCTTGTAAGACAGCCTGGAATTCAGCCCAGAGTAATATATCTGCCAGAATAAATGTGACGATCGGAACAAAAACACCGGGGTCGCTGTATTGAGCGAGGAAAGAAATAAAAAATTAATAATCGATTAAGACAAAGGTAAGGGGCGACGGATTACGCTTAAAAAATGTGGTACTCGTAAAAAATTATATCATCGTTTTAACGTTATCTTCTTTCCTTTTGGTATATTGGACAACGTTTTCCTTGCAAAACGAGGTAGTTAACCAGCTTTACTGGAACATTCTCAACCTTCCTTAATGTTGTGAGAATGTTGCTTGCTCCATTTTTGCGGTTGATAGTAACTTGGGGGGTGAAGTCTGAATTCGTTGGTTTTGTGTTTGGTGCTGATCGTGGAACTTGGAGCGATGTGCTCGTTGATTTTAGTGTAGTTGTCGATGTGCTTTTGCTTAGAGTGGGATTTTTAAAGGGCGCAGAGGACTAGCTCTAGGCTTTAACTCGATGAAACGTTTAAGAGACAATCAAACGTGTTTTTACCTCCTCAATGTGGCCGAGTGGCATGTAAAGCTCTTGGAAAAGCCAAAAACCGTGCGGGGCAAAACATTCGGTTCACTTGGAAAAATACGGGGACGCTGGATAAATCGTGCAACCACGTAAAAATCGAAACAAACTTATATATTTGGGACGCTGGATAAGCGTGCAACCCGTTGATTGAACTATTCCGTATTTGGAAAAATATAACTGGAGTCGCGTGATAAAGTAGACATCCAAATTAATCGAAAGCAAAGGTTTGTTGATTTAGAGTTATACAGGGTCGCTAAATAAATCGCACAAAAGTAATTTAAGAACCAAATTATCGCATCACTTTAGACAGGATGTAAACAACGCCTAAATAAATGAAGAAATTTGGATCTGCTAGTTGCAAAGGCTGCATATGCTTTAAAGATTCTACAGGTAAAGTACAGGATTGTAGATTCTTGTCCAGTTGTGGCACTTTATATGCAGAAGTTTTAAATTGGATGTGGGACTTGACGGGAGAACCTATGTTGAGTTGACGCCTACTGGGCTTAGCCGCAAAAAAGAAGCCTTAAGCGTGGGTAGATTTAAAATGCAACTTAAGCAAGTTGAACAAGCGTTCTGAAATAAAGGTTAAGGTTGCCTCCGAACCCAAGTCAATAATTGCGTGTGCTGAGTATTTGATTAAAGCCGTACTCATGAGGACCCCTTGAGTGTTTAAATCTAGAACCGTTTGTACATTCGGTTGATTTGTTAATGGAGTGGACTTTATATCTTCCTGGTGGTTAAAAGTGTATACGGGGGTGGTGGTCAGGATTGACCTCTGATTGGACTGGTGGAGTGCCATTTCGGTGCATGAGTATTATGTGGCTTCATCTGTAAGTAATTCAGTAATGCGTGCTGGTGTAATCCCAAAGAAGGCAATACAGCTTTAACACAAAAAAATTATATGATGACGATTTTGTAAGATAGCCTCGAATTCAGCTCAGAGTTATATATCTGTCTTACTCATAAGGGATTGTTTCCATAGGGACAGAGTTATTTTTGGCAACTTGGCAAAGCACAGAAACATATGCAAGCAATCTCAGTTAGACGTGTCAATTTTTGTTGACCAGCAGCCTCTTGTTTTTGAAACGTACGTCAATCTGCGAACTCCGTTAGTCAGAGGTCAGGATTGACCGTTCTGTCAGTACAGCTTAAACACTAGATCTGCTCTTTTATATATTTTTGCCGCTCTACTTGGGTAGGATAGTTTTCTTACGAACAATGTTTACAGGATTGTGGAGTTACCGTCACACTATTCTCAAAGGTCTGGATCGCCCGCGAGCTATTGTTAGTCCGCAGTGCTCTGGCTTGAGCGTTTGACTTAAATATCTTCAATCGCCTCGAGCTTTCGATGACGATTTTGTAAGACAGCCTGGAATTCAGCCCAGAGAAATATATCTGCCTGAATAAATGTGACGATCGGAAAAAAAACGCCGGGGTCGCTGTATTGAGCGAGGAAACAAATAAAAAATTAATAATCGATTAAGACAAAGGTAAGGGGCGACGGATTACGCTTAAAAAATGTGGTACTCGTAAAAAATTATATCATCGTTTTAACGTTATCTTCTTTCCTTTTGGTATATTGGACAACGTTTTCCTTGCAAAACGAGGTAGTTAACCAGCTTTACTGGAACATTCTCAACCTTCCTTAATGTTGTGAGAATGTTGCTTGCTCCATTTTTGCGGTTGATAGTAACTTGGGGGGTGAAGTCTGAATTCGTTGGTTTTGTGTTTGGTGCTGATCGTGGAACTTGGAGCGATGTGCTCGTTGATTTTAGTGTAGTTGTCGATGTGCTTTTGCTTAGAGTTGGATTTTTAAAGGGCGCAGAGGACTAGCTCTAGGCTTTAACTCGATGAAACGTTTAAGAGACAATCAAACGTGTTTTTACCTCCTCAATGTGGCCGAGTGGCATGTAAAGCTCTTGGAAAAGCCAAAAACCGTGCGGGGCAAAACATTCGGTTCACTTGGAAAAATACGGGGACGCTGGATAAATCGTGCAACCACGTAAAAATCGAAACAAACTTATATATTTGGGACGCTGGATAAGCGTGCAACCCGTTGATTGAACTATTCCGTATTTGGAAAAATATAACTGGAGTCGCGTGATAAAGTAGACATCCAAATTAATCGAAAGCAAAGGTTTGTTGATTTAGAGTTATACAGGGTCGCTAAATAAATCGCACAAAAGTAATTTAAGAACCAAATTATCGCATCACTTTAGACAGGATGTAAACAACGCCTAAATAAATGAAGAAATTTGGATCTGCTAGTTGCAAAGGCTGCATATGCTTTAAAGATTCTACAGGTAAAGTACAGGATTGTAGATTCTTGTCCAGTTGTGGCACTTTATATGCAGAAGTTTTAAATTGGATGTGGGACTTGACGGGAGAACCTATGTTGAGTTGACGCCTACTGGGCTTAGCCGCAAAAAAGAAGCCTTAAGCGTGGGTAGATTTAAAATGCAACTTAAGCAAGTTGAACAAGCGTTCTGAAATAAAGGTTAAGGTTGCCTCCGAACCCAAGTCAATAATTGCGTGTGCTGAGTATTTGATTAAAGCCGTACTCATGAGGACCCCTTGAGTGTTTAAATCTAGAACCGTTTGTACATTCGGTTGATTTGTTAATGGAGTGGACTTTATATCTTCCTGGTGGTTAAAAGTGTATACGGGGGTGGTGGTCAGGATTGACCTCTGATTGGACTGGTGGAGTGCCATTTCGGTGCATGAGTATTATGTGGCTTCATCTGTAAGTAATTCAGTAATGCGTGCTGGTGTAATCCCAAAGAAGGCAATACAGCTTTAACACAAAAAAATTATATGATGACGATTTTGTAAGATAGCCTCGAATTCAGCTCAGAGTTATATATCTGTCTTACTCATAAGGGATTGTTTCCATAGGGACAGAGTTATTTTTGGCAACTTGGCAAAGCACAGAAACATATGCAAGCAATCTCAGTTAGACGTGTCAATTTTTGTTGACCAGCAGCCTCTTGTTTTTGAAACGTACGTCAATCTGCGAACTCCGTTAGTCAGAGGTCAGGATTGACCGTTCTGTCAGTACAGCTTAAACACTAGATCTGCTCTTTTATATATTTTTGCCGCTCTACTTGGGTAGGATAGTTTTCTTACGAACAATGTTTACAGGATTGTGGAGTTACCGTCACACTATTCTCAAAGGTCTGGATCGCCCGCGAGCTATTGTTAGTCCGCAGTGCTCTGGCTTAAGCTTCAATCGCCTAAAGCTTTCGATGACGATCTTGTAAGACAGCTTGGAATTTAGCCCAGAGTATTATATCTGCCAGAATAAATGTGACGATCGGAACAAAAACACCGGGGTCGCTGTATTGAGCGAGGAAACAAATAAAACATTAATAATCGATTTAGACAAAGGTAAGGGGCGACGGATTACACTTAAAAAATGTGGTACTCGTAACAAATTATATCATCGTTTTATCGTTATCTTTTTTCCTTTTGGTATATTGGACAACGTTTTCCGCGCAAAACGAGGTAGTTAACCAGCTAACCAGCTTTACTGGAACATCCTCAACCTTCCTTAATGTTGTGAGAATGTTGCTTGCTTTATTTTTGCGGTTGATAGTAACTTGGGGGGTGAAGTCTGAATTCGTTGGTTTTGTGTTTGGTGCTGATCGTGGAACTTGGAGCGATGTGCTCGTTGATTTTAGTGTAGTTGTCGATGTGCTTTTGCTTAGAGTGGGATTTGTGAAAGGCGCAGAGAAGACAATCAAAATGTTTTTAACTCCTCAATGTGGCCAATTGGCTTATAAAGTTCTTGGAAAAGCCGAAAACCGTGCGGGGCAAACCATTCGGTCCACTTGGACAAATACGGGGACGCTGGATAAATCGTGCAACCACGTAAAAAATCGAAACAAACTTATATATCTGGGACGCTGGATAAATCGTTCAACCAATAGCGAACAAAAGTAAGAACCAAATTATCGCATCACTTTAGACAGGATGTGGACGCGCAGGACAACGCGTGAAACAATGTGACGATCGAAACAAAAACACCGGGTCGTTTTCCTTGCAAATCGAGGTAGTTAACCAGCTAACCAGCTTCACTGGAACATCCTCAACCTTCCAAAATGTTGTGAGAATGTTGCTTGCTCCATTTTTGCGGTTGATTTGTAACTTGGGGTGTGAAGTCTGAATTTGTAGCTTTTTTGTTTGGTGCTGATCGTGAAACTTCGAGCGATGAGCTCGTTGATTTTTGGGTAGTTGTCAATGTGCTTTTGCTTTGAGTTGGATTTTTAAAGGGCGCAGAGGACTAGGCTCTAACTCGATGAAACGTTTAAGAGACAATCAAACATGTTTTTACCTCCTCAATGTGGCCAAGTGGCATGTAAAGCTCTTGGAAAAGCCGAAACCGTGCGGGGCAAAACATTCGGTTCACTTGGAGAAATACGGGGACGCTGAATAAATCGTGCAACCACGTAAAAAATCGAAACAAACTTATATATCTGGGACGCTGGATAAATCGTTCAACCAATTGGATCAAAACAACTTATACATCGGGACGCTGGATAAATCGTGCAACCAAGATCGAAACATAATATATTGGGTCGCTGGATAAGCGTGCAACACGTTGGATCGATTGAACTATTCCGTATTTGGAAAAATATAAGTGGATTCGCGTGATAAATTAATCGAAAGCTAAGGTTTGTTGATTTAGAGTTATACAGGGTCGCTAAATAAATCGCACAAAAGTAATTTAAGAACCAAATTATCGCATCACTTTAGACAGGATGTAGACAACGCCTAAATAAATGAAGAAATTTGGGTCTGCTAGTTGCAAAGGCTGCATATGCTTTAAAGATTCTACATGTAAAGTACAGGATTGTAGATTCTTGTCCAGTTGTGGCACTTTATATGCAGAAGTTTTAAATTAGATGTGGGACTTGACGGAAGAACCTATGTTGACTTGACGCCTACTGGGCTTAGCCGCAAAAAAGAAGCCTTTAGCGTGGGTAGAATTAAAATGCAACTTAAGCAAGTTGAACAAGCGTTCTGAAATAAAGGTTAAGGTTGCCTCCGAACCCAAGTCAATAATTGCGTGTGCTGAGTATTTGATTAAAGCCGTACTCATGAGGACCCCTTGAGTGTTTAAATCTAGAACCGTTTGCACATTCGGTTGATTTGTAAATGGAGTGGACTTTATATCTTCCTGGTGGTTAAAAGTGTATACGGGGGTGGTGGTCAGGATTGACCTCTGATTGGACTGGTGGAGTGCCATATCGGTGCATGAGTATTATGTGGCTTCATCTCTAAGTAATTCAGTAATGCGTGCTGGTGTAATCCCAAAGAAGGCAATACAGCTTTAACACAAAAAAATTATATGATGACGATTTTGTAAGATAGCCTCGAATTCAGCCCAGAGTTATATATCTGTCTTACTCATAAGGGATTGTTTCCATAGGGACAGAGTTATTTTTGGCAACTTGGCAAAGCACAGAAACATATGCAAGCAATCTCAGTTAGACGTGTCAATTTTTGTTGACCAGCAGCCTCTTGTTTTTGAAACGTACGTCAATCTGCGAACTCCGTTAGTCAGAGGTCAGGATTGACCGTTCTGTCAGTACAGCTTAAACACTAGATCTGCTCTTTTATATATTTTGCCGCTCTACTTGGGTAGGATAGTTTTCTTACGAACAATGTTTACAGGATTGTGGAGTTACCGTCACACTATTCTCAAAGGTCTGGATCGCCCGCGAGCTATTGTTAGTCCGCAGTGCTCTGGCTTGAGCGTTTGACTTAAATATCTTCAATCGCCTCGAGCTTTTGATGACGATCTTGTAAGACAGCCTGGAATTCAGCCCAGAGTAATATATCTGCCTGAATAAATGTGACGATCGGAACAAAAACGCCGGGGTCGCTGTATTGAGCGAGGAAACAAATAAAACATTAATAATCGATTTAGACAAAGGTAAGGGGCGACGGATTACACTTAAAAAATGTGGTACTCGTAACAAATTATATCATCGTTTTATCGTTATCTTTTTTCCTTTTGGAATATTGGACAACGTTTCCCGCGCAAATCGAGGTAGTTAACCAGCTAATCAGCTTCACTGGAACATCCTCAACCTTCCAAAATGTTGTGAGAATGTTGCTTGCTCCATTTTTGCGGTTGATTAGTAAGTTGGGGTGTGAAGTCTGAATTTGTAGCTTTTTTGTTTGGTGCTGATCGTGAAACTTCGAGCGATGAGCTCGTTGATTTTTGGGTAGTTGTCAATGTGCTTTTGCTTTGAGTTGGATTTTTAAAGGGCGCAGAGGACTAGGCTCTAACTCGATGAAACGTTTAAGAGACAATCAAACATGTTTTTACCTCCTCAATGTGGCCAAGTGGCATGTAAAGCTCTTGGAAAAGCCGAAAACCGTGCGGGGCAAAACATTCGGTTCACTTGGAGAAATACGGGGACGCTGAATAAATCGTGCAACCACGTAAAAAATCGAAACAAACTTATATATCTGGGACGCTGGATAAATCGTTTAACCAATTGGATCAAAACAACTTATATATCGGGACACTGGATAAATCGTGCAACCAAGATCGAAACATAATATATTGGGTCGCTGGATAAGCGTGCAACACGTTGGATCGATTGAACTATTCCGTATTTGGAAAAATATAACTGGATTCGCGTTATAAAGCAGACACCCAAATTAATCGAAAGCTAAGGTTTGTTGATTTATAGTTATAAATGGTCGCTCAATAAATCGCACAAAAGTAATTTAAGAACCAAATTATCGCATCACTTTAGACAGGATGTAGACAACGCCTGAATAAATGAAGAAATTTGGGTCTGCTAGTTGCAAAGGCTGCATATGCTTTAAAGATTCTACAGGTAAAGTACAGGATTGTAGATTCTTGTCCAGTTGTGGCATGCAGAAGTTTTAAATTGGATGTGGGGCTTGACGGGAGAACCTATGTTGAGGTGACGCTTTCTGGGCTTAGCCGCAAAAGTGAAGCCTTAAGCATGGGTAGATTTAAAATGCAAGTTAAACAAGCGTTCTGAAATAATGGAGTGGGCTTTATATCTTCCTGGTGGTTAAAGGTGTATACGTGGGTGGTGGTCAGGATTGACCTCTAATTGGACTGGTGGAGTCCAATTTCGGTGCATGAGTGTGTTGTGGCTTCCTCTGTAAGTAATGCAGTAATGCGTGCTGGTGTAATCCCTAAGAAGATGCGTTCTGGCAATACAGCCTAAACACTAAATCTGCTGTTTTATATATTTTTGCGCTCTACTTGGGTTGGATAGTTGTCTTACAAACAAAGTTTACAGGATTGTAGAGTTACCGTCACACTATTTTTAAAGGTCTAAATCGCCCGCGAGCTATTGCCAGTCCGCAGTGCTCTGGCTTAAGCGTTTAACTTAAATATCTTCAATCGCCTAAAGCTTTCGATGACGATCTTGTAAGACAGCCTGGAATTTAGCCCAGAGTATTATATCTGCCAGAATAAATGTGACGATCGGAACAAAAACACCGGGGTCGCTGTATTGAGCGAGGAAACAAATAAAACATTAATAATCGATTTAGACAAAGGTAAGGGGCGACGGATTACACTTAAAAAATGTGGTACTCGTAACAAATTATATCATCGTTTTATCGTTATCTTTTTTCCTTTTGGTATATTGGACAACGTTTTCCGCGCAAAACGAGGTAGTTAACCAGCTAACCAGCTTTACTGGAACATCCTCAACCTTCCTTAATGTTGTGAGAATGTTGCTTGCTTTATTTTTGCGGTTGATAGTAACTTGGGGGGTGAAGTCTGAATTCGTTGGTTTTGTGTTTGGTGCTGATCGTGGAACTTGGAGCGATGTGCTCGTTGATTTTAGTGTAGTTGTCGATGTGCTTTTGCTTAGAGTGGGATTTGTGAAAGGCGCACAGAAGACAATCTAAATGTTTTTAACTCCTCAATGTTGGACAAATACGGGGACGCTGGATAAATCGTGCAACCACGTAAAAAATCGAAACTTACGTATATATTTGGGACGCTTGATAAATCGTTCAACCAATAGCAAACAAAAGTAAGAACCAAATTATCGCATCACTTTAGACAAAATGTGGACGCGCAGGACAACGCGTGAAACAATGTGACGATCGAAACAAAAACACCGGGTCGCTGTATTGAGCGAGAAAAAATAAAAATATAATAATCGGAATTAATCGATTTAGACAACGGTAAGGGGCGACGGATTACGCGTAGAAAATGTGGTACTCGTAACAAATTATATCATCGTTTTAACGTTATCTTCTTTCCTTTTGGTATATTGGACAACGTTTTCCTTGCAAATCGAGGTAGTTAACCAGCTAACCAGCTTCACTGGAACATCCTCAACCTTCCAAAATGTTGTGAGAATGTTGCTTGCTCCATTTTTGCGGTTGATTAGTAACTTGGGGTGTGAAGTCTGAATTCGTAGCTTTTGTGTTTGGTGCTGATCGTGGAACTTGGAGCGATGTGCTCGTTGATTTTAGTGTAGTTGTCCATGTGCTTTTGCTTCGAGTGGGATTTTTGAAGGGCGCAGAGGACTAGCTCTAGGCTCTAACTCGATGAAACGTTTAAGAGACAATCAAACATTTTTTTACCTCCTCAATGTGGCCAAGTGGCATGTAAAGCTCTTGGAAAAGCCGAAAACCGTGCGGTGCAAAACATTTGGTTCACTTGGAGAAATACGGGGACGCTGGATAAATCGTGCAGCCACGTAATAAAAATTGAAACAAACGTATATACTTGGGACGCTGGAAAATCGTTCAACCAATTGAATCAAAAATACTTATATATCGGGACGCTAAATAAATAAATCGTGCAACCAAGATCGAAACAATATATATTGGGTCGCTGGATAAGCGTGCAACCCGTTGGATCGATTGAAATATTCCGTATTTAAAAAAAATTTAACTGGAGTCGCGTGATAAAGCAGATACCCAAATTAATCGAAAGCTAAGGTTTTTCGCTTTAGAGTTATACAGGTTCGCTCAATAAATTGCACAAAAGTAATTTAAGAACCAAATTATCGCATCACTTTAGACAGTCCACAACGCCTGAATAAATGAAGAAATTTGGGTCTGCTAGTTGCAAAGGCTGCCTATGCTTTAAAGATTCTACAGGTAAAGTACATGATTGTAGATCCTGTTCCAGTTGTGGCACTATATATGCAGAAGTTTTAAATTGGATGTGGGGCTTGACGGGAGAACATATGTTGAGGACGCTTTCTGGTCTTAGCCGCAAAGGTGAAGCCTTAAGCATGGGTAGATTTAAAATGCAAGTTAAGCATGTTAAACAAGCGTTCTGAAATAAAGGTTAAGGTTGCCTCCGAACCCGAGTCAATAAGTGCGTGTGCTGAGTATTTAATTAAAGTCGTACTCATGGGGACCCCTTGAGTGTTTAAATATAGAAACGTTTGCACATTCGGTTGATTTGTTAATGGAGTGGACTTTATATCTTCCTGGTGGTTAAAAGTGTATACGGGGGTGGTGGTCAGGATTGACCTCTGATTGGACTGGTGGAATGCCATTTCGGTGCATGAGTGTTATGTGGCTTCCTCTGTAAGTAATTCAGTAATGCGTGCTGGTGTAATCTTAAAGAAGGCAATACAGCTTTAACACAAAAAAATTATATGATGACGATTTTGTAAGATAGCCTCGAATTCAGCCCAGAGTTATATATCTGTCTTACTCATAAGGGATTGTTTCCATAGGGACAGAGTTATTTTTGGCAACTTGGCAAAGCACAGAAACATATGCAAGCAATCTCAGTTAGACGTGTCAATTTTTGTTGACCAGCAGCCTCTCGTTTTTGAAACGTACGTCAATCTGCCAACTCCGTTAGTCAGAGGTCAGGATTAACCGTTCTGTCAGTACAGCTTAAACACTAGATCTGCTCTTTTATATATTTTTGCCGCTCTACTTGGGTAGGATAGTTTTCTTACGAACGAAGGATTGTGGAGTTACCGTCACACTATTCTCAAAGGTCTGGATCGCCCGCGAGCTATTGTTAGTCCGCAGTGCTCTGGCTTGAGCGTTTGACTTAAATATCTTCAATCGCCTCGAGCTTTCGATGACGATTTTGTAAGACAGCCTGGAATTCAGCCCAGAGAAATATATCTGCCTGAATAAATGTGACGATCGGAAAAAAAACGCCGGGGTCGCTGTATTGAGCGAGGAAACAAATAAAAAATTAATAATCGATTTAGACAAAGGTAAGGGGCGACGTAACAAATTATATCATCGTTTTATCGTTATCTTCTTTCCTTTTGGTATATTGAACAACGTTTTCCGCGCAAATCAAGGTAGTTAACCAGCATTACTGGAACATCCCCAACCTTCCAAAATGTTGTGAAAATGTGGCATGCTCCATTTTTGCGGTTGATTAGTAAGTTGGGGTGTGAAGTCTGAATTTGTAGCTTTTTTGTTTGGTGCTGATCGTGGAACTTCGAGCGATGAGCTCGTTGATTTTAGGGTAGTTGTCAATGTGCTTTTGCTTTGAGTTGGATTTTTGAAGGGCGCAGAGGACTAGCTCTAGGCTCTAACTCGATGAAACGTTTAAGAGACAATCAAACATGTTTTTACCTTCTCAATGTGGCCAAGTGGCATTTAAAGCTCTTGGAAAAGCCGAAAACCGTGCGGTGCAAAACATTCGGTTCACTTGGAGAAATACGGGGACGCTGAATAAATCGTGCAACCACGTAAAAAATCGAAACAAACTTATATATCTGGGACGCTGGATAAATCGTTTAACCAATTGGATCAAAACAACTTATATATCGGGACGCTGGATAAATCGTGCAACCAAGATCGAAACATAATATATTGGGTCGCTGGATAAGCGTGCAACACGTTGGATCGATTGAACTATTCCGTATTTGGAAAAATATAACTGGATTCGCGTGATAAATCGAAAGCTAAGGTTTGTTGATTTATAGTTATACATGGTCGCTCAATAAATCGCACAAAAGTAATTTAAGAACCAAATTATCGCATCACTTTAGACAGGATGTAGACAACGCCTGAATAAATGAAGAAATTTGGGTCTGCTAGTTGCAAAGGCTGCATATGCTTTAAAGATTCTACAGGTAAAGTACAGGATTGTAGATTCTTGTCCAGTTGTGGCACTTTATATGCAGAAGTTTTAAATTGGATGTGGGGCTTGACGGGAGAACCTATGTTGAGGTGACGCTTTCTGGGCTTAGCCGCAAAAGTGAAGCCTTAAGCATGGGTAGATTTAAAATGCAAGTTAAACAAGTTAGACAAGCGTTCTGAAATAATGGAGTGGGCTTTATATCTTCCTGGTGGTTAAAGGTGTATACGGTGGTGGTGGTCAGGATTGACGTCTAATTGGACTGGTGTAGTCCAATTTCGGTGCATGAGTGTGTTGTGGCTTCCTCTGTAAGTAATGCAGTAATTCGTGCTGGTGTAATCCCTAAATCTTCTGTTTTATATAGTTTTACGATCTACTTGGGTTGGATAGTTTTCTTACGAACAAAGTTTACAGGATAGAGTTACCGTCACACTATTTTTAAAGGTCTAAATCGCCCGCGAGCTATTGCCAGTCAGCAGTGCTCTGGCTTAAGCGTTTAACTTAAATATCTTCAATCGCCTAAAGCTTTCAATGACGATCTTGTAAGACAGCCTGGAATTCAGCCCAGAGTAATATATCTGCCAGAATAAATGTGACGATCGGAACAAAAACACCGGGGTCGCTGTATTGAGCGAGGAAACAAATAAAAAATTAATAATCGATTAAGACAAAGGTAAGGGGCGACGGATTACGCTTAAAAATGTGGTACTCGTAAAAATTATATCATCGTTTTAACGTTATCTTCTTTCCTTTTGGTATATTGGACAACGTTTTCCTTGCAAAACGAGGTAGTTAACCAGCTTTACTGGAACATTCTCAACCTTCCTTAATGTTGTGAGAATGTTGCTTGCTCCATTTTTGCGGTTGATAGTAACTTGGGGGGTGAAGTCTGAATTCGTTGGTTTTGTGTTTGGTGCTGATCGTGGAACTTGGAGCGATGTGCTCGTTGATTTTAGTGTAGTTGTCGATGTGCTTTTGCTTAGAGTGGGATTTTTAAAGGGCGCAGAGGACTAGCTCTAGGCTCTAACTCGATGAAACGTTTAAGAGACAATCAAACGTGTTTTTACCTCCTCAATGTGGCCGAGTGGCATGTAAAGCTCTTGGAAAAGCCAAAAACCGTGCGGGGCAAAACATTCGGTTCACTTGGAAAAATACGGGGACGCTGGATAAATCGTGCAACCACGTAAAAAATCGAAACAAACTTATATATTTGGGACGCTGGATAAGCGTGCAACCCGTTGATTGAACTATTCCGTATTTGGAAAAATATAACTGGAGTCGCGTGATAAAGTAGACATCCAAATTAATCGAAAGCAAAGTTTTGTTGATTTAGAGTTATACAGGGTCGCTAAATAAATCGCACAAAAGTAATTTAAGAACCAAATTATCGCATCACTTTAGACAGGATGTAAACAACGCCTAAATAAATGAAGAAATTTGGATCTGCTAGTTGCAAAGGCTGCATATGCTTTAAAGATTCTACAGGTAAAGTACAGGATTGTAGATTCTTGTCCAGTTGTGGCACTTTATATGCAGAAGTTTTAAATTGGATGTGGGACTTGACGGGAGAACCTATGTTGAGTTGACGCCTACTGGTCTTAGCCGCAAAAAAGAAGCCTTAAGCGTGGGTAGATTTAAAATGCAACTTAAGCAAGTTGAACAAGCGTTCTGAAATAAAGGTTAAGGTTGCCTCCGAACCCAAGTCAATAATTGCATGTGCTGAGTATTTGATTAAAGCCGTACTCATGAGGACCCCTTGAGTGTTTAAATCTAGAACCGTTTGTACATTCGGTTGATTTGTTAATGGAGTGGACTTTATATCTTCCTGGTGGTTAAAAGTGTATACGGGGGTGGTGGTCAGGATTGACCTCTGATTGGTGCATTTCGGTGCATGAGTATTATGTGGCTTCATCTGTAAGTAATTCAGTAATGCGTGCTGGTGTAATCCCAAAGAAGGCAATACAGCTTTAACACAAAAAAATTATATGATGACGATTTTGTAAGATAGCCTCGAATTCAGCACAGAGTTATATATCTGTCTTACTCATAAGGGATTGTTTCCATAGGGACAGAGTTATTTTTGGCAACTTGGCAAAGCACAGAAACATATGCAAGCAATCTCAGTTAGACGTGTCAATTTTTGTTGACCAGCAGCCTCTTGTTTTTGAAACGTACGTCAATCTGCGAACTCCGTTAGTCAGAGGTCAGGATTGACCGTTCTGTCAGTACAGCTTAAACACTAGATCTGCTCTTTTATATATTTTTGCCGCTCTACTTGGGTAGGATAGTTTTCTTACGAACAATGTTTACAGGATTGTGGAGTTACCGTCACACTATTCTCAAAGGTCTGGATCGCCCGCGAGCTATTGTTAGTCCGCAGTGCTCTGGCTTGAGCGTTTGACTTAAATATCTTCAATCGCCTCGAGCTTTCGATGACGATCTTGTAAGACAGCCTGGAATTCAGCCCAGAGTAATATAACTGCCTGAATAAATGTGACGATCGGAACAAAAACGCCGGGGTCGCTGTATTGAGCGAGGAAACAAATAAAAAATTAATAATCGATTTAGACAAAGGTAAGGGGCGACGGATTACGCGTAAAAAATGTGGTACTCGTAACAAATTATATCATCGTTTTATCGTTATCTTTTTTCCTTTTGGTATATTGGACAACGTTTCCCGCGCAAATCGAGGTAGTTAACCAGCTAATCAGCTTCACTGGAACATCCTCAACCTTCCAAAATGTTGTGAGAATGTTGCTTGCTCCATTTTTGCGGTTGATTAGTAAGTTGGGGTGTGAAGTCTGAATTTGTAGCTTTTTTGTTTGGTGCTGATCGTGGAACTTCGAGCGATGAGCTCGTTGATTTTAGGGTAGTTGTCAATGTGCTTTTGCTTTGAGTTGGATTTTTAAAGGGCGCAGAGGACTAGGCTCTAACTCGATGAAACGTTTAAGAGACAATCAAACATGTTTTTACCTCCTCAATGTGGCCAAGTGGCATGTAAAGCTCTTGGAAAAGCCGAAAACCGTGCGGGGCAAAACATTCGGTTCACTTGGAGAAATACGGGGACGCTGAATAAATCGTGCAACCAAGATCGAAACATAATATATTGGGTCGCTGGATAAGCGTGCAACACGTTGGATCGATTGAACTATTCCGTATTTGGAAAAATATAACCCAAATTAATCGAAAGCTAAGGTTTGTTGATTTATAGTTATACATGGTCGCTCAATAAATCGCACGAAAGTAATTTAAGAACCAAATTATCGCATCACTTTAGACAGGATGTAGACAACGCCTGAATAAATGAAGAAATTTGGGTCTGCTAGTTGCAAAGGCTGCATATGCTTTAAAGATTCTACAGGTAAAGTACAGGATTGTAGATTCTTGTCCAGTTGTGGCACTTTATATGCAGAAGTTTTAAATTGGATGTGGGGCTTGACGGGAGAACCTATGTTGAGGTGACGCTTTCTGGGCTTAGCCGCAAAAGTGAAGCCTTAAGCATGGGTAGATTTAAAATGCAAGTTAAACAAGCGTTCTGAAATAATGGAGTGGGCTTTATATCTTTTTGGTGGTTAAAGGTGTATACGGGGGTGGTGGTCAGGATTGACCTCTAATTGGACTGGTGGAGTCCAATTTCGGTGCATGAGTGTGTTGTGGCTTCCTCTGTAAGTAATGCAGTAATGCGTGCTGGTGTAATCCCTAAGAAGATGCGTTCTGGCAATACAGCCTAAACACTAAATCTGCTGTTTTATATATTTTTGCGCTCTACTTGGGTTGGATAGTTGTCTTACAAACAAAGTTTACAGGATTGTAGAGTTACCGTCACACTATTTTTAAAGGTCTAAATCGCCCGCGAGCTATTGCCAGTCCGCAGTGCTCTGGCTTAAGCTTCAATCGCCTAAAGCTTTCGATGACGATCTTGTAAGACAGCTTGGAATTTAGCCCAGAGTATTATATCTGCCAGAATAAATGTGACGATCGGAACAAAAACACCGGGGTCGCTGTATTGAGCGAGGAAACAAATAAAACATTAATAATCGATTTAGACAAAGGTAAGGGGCGACGGATTACACTTAAAAAATGTGGTACTCGTAACAATTATATCATCGTTTTATCGTTATCTTTTTCCTTTTGGTATATTGGACAACGTTTTCCGCGCAAAACGAGGTAGTTAACCAGCTACCAGCTTTACTGGAACATCCTCAACCTTCCTTAATGTTGTGAGAATGTTGCTTGCTTTATTTTTGCGGTTGATAGTAACTTGGGGGGTGAAGTCTGAATTCGTTGGTTTGTGTTTGGTGCTGATCGTGGAACTTGGAGCGATGTGCTCGTTGATTTTAGTGTAGTTGTCGATGTGCTTTTGCTTAGAGTGGGATTTGTGAAAGGCGCAGAGAAGACAATCAAAATGTTTTTAACTCCTCAATGTGGCCAATTGGCTTATAAGCTCTTGGAAAAGCCGAAAACCGTGCGGGGCAAACCATTCGGTCCACTTGGACAAATACGGGGACGCTGGATAAATCGTGCAACCACGTAAAAAATCGAAACAACTTATATATCTGGGACGCTGGATAAATCGTTCAACCAATAGCGAAAAAAGTAAGAACCAAATTATCGCATCACTTTAGACAGGATGTGGACGCGCAGGACAACGCGTGAAACAATGTGACGATCGAAACAAAAACACCGGGTCGTTTTCCTTGCAAATCGAGGTAGTTAACCAGCTAACCAGCTTCACTGGAACATCCTCAACCTTCCAAAATGTTGTGAGAATGTTGCTTGCTCCATTTTTGCGGTTGATTTGTAACTTGGGGTGTGAAGTCTGAATTTGTAGCTTTTTTGTTTGGTGCTGATCGTGAAACTTCGAGCGATGAGCTCGTTGATTTTTGGGTAGTTGTCAATGTGCTTTTGCTTTGAGTTGGATTTTTAAAGGGCGTAGAGGACTAGGCTCTAACTCAGCTAATTCAGCCCAGAGTTATATACTTACGTAGTTACTATTTTTGAGTCAAATAAATGATCCGTCTGTAACGAAGACAAAGATCAACGCTGAAGCCAAGTATAAATTGAAACACGAACGATTTCGGTGAGTGTCTTTATTTTAAAACTGTCAGCTTAAGACTGAATGTACAGAGTTTTGATCGGCTCGAAGTAAGTCGCGAGAAACGGAAATGTGTTTGTCAGCAGTTTTATTTATTTGTGTTTAAGTGCATGCAAAAAGAATGATGAAGTTATACAACAATCATGCGCTTTACTTTTTTGTGGATTCAAGTTTCGTTACGTTAAGTTGTGTATTTATGCACGCGCAAGATTGTATGCGCGTTGTTTTTGTTAGGTTTAAGTTTATGTAAGCGTAATTGAGAAGCATATTATGCTACTTCCTCCCTTAAAGGAAGCTTATGCTTCTGTTGGGTTGACGCATATATCTTGGTAATGCAGTTGGGTTTGTATCCTGTGTTTCCATAATTGTTTTGTTGTTTTTAGTTTTAAGTAGATACAAACTATACAAAATGTGAGGCTAATGAGTGATACATAATAGAGACTGTAATATTATTATTTGATATTAGTTTTACAATGTCCTTATGTTCTATTGGTTTTTATTTTTATTAGTTCAATGGGTGTGTACAATGGGGTTAGATTTATTTCGGGATTTAGCTGGTTTTCGTTTAATGTTATCTTTCCTATTTTAATTTACATTGTTTTATTGTTATTATTTTATTGCCGTTAATTGTTACATTTTTATTTATTTCTTGGCAATCTTGTTCTATAATAGTATTCTTTATGTTCCAAGTAAGGATATTGTTTGGTTCAACGTATTTAATTATCTGGTTAACTGTTGTGGGGACAAAATTGCAAATTGGTTTAGTTCTTTTTATAATGTTCTTAATACATTCGTTACTTATTTCTTTACTATTTTGATTATAAATTTTGCCATGTTCTTCAAAATAAGTATCTTTTTCGTTGTGATCGAGTTGGTACCCGTTATTATCTGGGTAAGGTATTATGTTAATTGTGTGGACAGTTTTTTGCTTAATGGGGATATGTGCTATGATAAGTATTTGGTTAGTACTAATCCAGGTTGATGTTTTAATTTGCAAGATGTTACTGTTGTCAACGTTCTCTAGTTTGTCGTAATTGAGTAATTTGGGATTAAATAGTCCTAGTCGTTAAAGTTGCATTCCCATTGCAATGTCTTCTATATACTCGGTAAATTGGATAAGTTCATATAATAACTGTTCTCTGTTACTATGTTCGTCTAAGAATTCTTTTGTTCTTTGTATGTTACTGTTAATGAGTTGAATTATGTCATTTATTTCATGTAGATTTATTGAACTTGTTGCTACTGATTCTAATTGTTTTTCAATTTTGTTCGGTCATTGTTATCTAATGTTCAAATAAATATTTAAACGCTGATCCTACTATGTTGATTAGTCCTCGTTTCTGTCTATTTGTCTGGTGTAAAGTTATTCCGCTAAGTTCTCTTGCATTTTATTGTACAAAAGGTCAATTTGGGGATATTAGTGTAGTTAGTTATCTTATTTGTTAAAATAGTGGGTTAGGTTATCTATATCGGAAAGGTTTACGCGAAGCAATGATGTTCGTATTCTGAAGGGATTTGAATCGATTTATCGAAAATAGGAGGTATCCGTGGTTAGTGTCAATGTTGTTGATTTGAGTTGTTGGGTTTGGCATAATTTTGTAGACGTGAGGAGAGTATTATGATGAACCAGGGGCCTGCAGAATGGGAAGTTCATTATTTTTTTCTGTTTTTTAAAATTGAGTTTTGTAGTAATGTGTCTCTCTATTCTATTGGTGATTTTATAATGGTCTTCGTCAGTTTGTTCGACGTTTTTTGTTAATTTAAAAGGGTTTTCTATTTCCTTTTGTAATGGTCCCTTTCTGTATCTAGTGTCAACATTGTATTCGGTTCTGTTTTTGTTTATTTCGTTAATTCTAACTTCCTTATCGTGTTGTGTATCTAGATTGGTTGTCCGGCATAAATGAATATGTGAGCGGGGGTTTGTCCAGTAGTGTCGTGTTTGGTCTTGTGATTGTAGATGTAAAGGATTGTTTCTATTTTACTTAACTTGATCTCGTTGTCGTCGAATTTTTTATGATGCGAATTTTTTCATTTATAGTCTTGTGTAGCCTCTCTAGTCAGCGACACCTGTTTTCGTAGTGTTAAGTTGTAATTCTACGTCTTCGGTTTCGAGCCAACGTTTAAGGCTAGGCTGGAGAATGCGCCGTCTCTGTCTGCTTTAAGAAGTCTAAGGTTTCCCAACTGATTAAATATACGCATTAAGGCGTTTTTACATTCTATCCAGTCCTTTGTCTTTATCTGTTCGAGAGTGGCGAATTTGGAGTAAACATCGATACAGCTCAAATAAGTGATTCCCTTCAGAAGAATAGATATCTATTACAAACTTATCGCGGCAATGTTCGGTTTAGGGGTAATTTTCATTGGCATTTTTGTATTGCGGTGTTCTGTCTTGGCTAAGTTACAAACTTGACATTCATTGATTATATTTGAATAAGGAGTTGGCTATTGGAAAGTAGTAAGTTTCGCTAAAGAGTTTTACAGTTTTTTGAATTCCTGGGTGCAATAACTTTTCGTGTGTGTTTAGGATTATTCTTTGAATTTTGCATAAGTAGGAATGTTTTAATAAGAC
>NW_025319027.1:0-20005 GCF_016746245.2 Drosophila santomea
ATTTTAAGAAAACAAGTTCGAAATCTCCTTTGAAGAATATAAATTAAGACAAGTTTGAAATCTTCTACGAAGAATATAAACTAAGAAAACAAGTTTAAAATCTCCTTTGAAGAATATAAATTAAGAAAACAAGTTCGAAATCTCCTTTGAAGAAATATATTTGACCAAAATCGAAGTGATATTCAATAAATCACTGCACAATAATTAAGTGCATCTGAAAGAGACAGCACTTTCTTTTTTGTAAATGGACAGGGTATTTGCTGGTTTTATTAGATGTCAAGCTGAATTTTTTAGCTGCTGCCTTTGCCACTGATTGAGACTTCACTTTTTGCAATCGATGGCAAATTGATGAACACAACACATCCGCACACACACACACGCACACACAGTATATAGTGGAAGAGCGAGATGGCTGGGGGCGGAAGAGGGAGAGAGAACGAGAACACTGCGGAGTAATTAACGTGCACACGCGGCAAGGCAACGGCACATAAGCCACCCCCTGCACCGGCGAAGGGTTAAAGAGGGTGGCTGGGCGATTGCGACGGCGACGCATGCAAATCGCAGGCGGGCACATGGGCGTAGCCTTTTGGTCAGCACTGTAGCTGCGTTTTTTTGCATTTGCTGCATTCGCGCTGCGATTGGTTGCGGCCAGCAGCGCCTCATATCGATGAGCCGTTAACACCCACCCACCCATCCATCCATTCATCTACCCATCCACCCACTCAGCCCATTTGGCCGAAATGGAAGAGCAACCACACACATATGGCAACTGGATCAGCACCAAAACGAGACCAAAAAGGACCAAAGGACCAAGGAACGACATCCATCAAGCACTCTGCGCCTTTGTTATTCACGTGCGTTGCATTGGGGTTGCAGTTTGCACCCAAACGCGAGGTGGTTAACACACCCATAGACCATAACCCTTGTGCAAAATACCGGCCGCAACCCAATCGGATTCCAGTGGAATCGCTGATAGGCCCGGGATCTGTAAATTCCCCCCCGGCAACTTGGTGACTTTACTGGGTTTTTGCAATTAAAGCGAAAACAGTAACGATGCCACAACGCCCCCATTTCAAATTTTGTGGGGGGAACGAGGCCAGACATCAGACATGCAAAATTCAAAACACAAAACAGAAATCCCAGAAAGAGCCACTCGTACTCGTAGTAGGCACACGTACATGTACGGAATTTAATTTTGATAAAGGTACAAAATATTGACGATACATCAGAGAGCTAATGGCCAAAATGGGATGGGTGTTATGAGGTTGCCGTGGGGCTGTCTGAGTTCTCGAAAAGGACGAACAACGGCCAAAAGTGCGGAACTACTGAAAGATCTGGTAAGTGGGCCAAAGCAACTCGGAAAATACTCTAAAAGGGTCTACGAATATTAAGAGAACGCTTTTGATTTGTATAAATAACAAATTATATTATAGGCATTTTTTTCAGAATTTATCTTGGCACTGCCGTGTTGATGTGAAAATTGTAAATATAGTTTTAATAACTTAAATGAATGTGATACAAGTTAGGCTAGACGTGATTTTGATTTGTGCGACTCACATATTTAATATTTCTGACAATAGTTAGATAAAACCAAATCGAACTGATCAATGTAGGGAATTAACTTTTTGTCAAGATATTTGGGAGCACAAAAAAAAAGGGGGCAAGCACATGGCTAGCATATTTTTATGGAATACTACCAACCCTACACAGCACCAGCACCCACACCATTTGCACCTTCTCCCGGTTACCAAAACAAGAACAAAGAGACTTTTTTACGTTAACAAAATTTTTGCAAAGTTTCTCGCTTTTTTTCCGTGTTATCCTCTGTATTTTCGAGGAAGAGCCGCATATAGCAGCCCAAAAAAAAAAAAAAAAAACAGGAGAGGAGATTGAAGTGGAGTGGAGGATATGAAACGCAAATACGGGAATATATAAAACGAGGCACAAGCCGGCGAAGGTTGGATGGACTGGGGCAATGGGGTCGAGAAGCAAAGTCCGCATTCGCGAACCCCCTAAACTCAAACTCAAGCCCAATTCAATCCAACGCCGCCCTCCATTTGGATCGTCCCCTATGTGAGTAATCGGCTGTCCATGTACATATATCCGTAAATGTCAGACGACATCACGCTCCACTGGACACGCTGACGACGACGCTGGCACTGGCACTGGCGACCGATGGAGGCGCCTCCTCACGCTGACCAGGCCAGACCGTCGAAACCAAAGCCCCCTCATCTGGTAAGCCACCTCCATGGAAATCCCCTCCAGCCCCCAGTGACCACCTGCCCGCAAAATATTGGCGCAAACATTAACTAAGCTAGAGAGTGAGCCAATTCTGCACTAAACGAAATTATGTGGATATAACTGAAGGGATAACTTTTAGGCACACTTGTCAGCTATCAAAAACTTTCTCAAATGAAGAAATAAAATATATAAAAAATTTTTAGTTGGTTTAGTACATTGCTTTGCATTCGTATGCATATTATGAATTCAATCAACTTATACATAACAATTCTTTACACATTAAAACCCCCCAAATTCCTTTGAAGTGCAGGAGTTTTTTTTTTTTTTGCCAAGTGTGCTTACAGTTTGAATTATTTGAAACAATATCCTTTAAAAAAATGCGATACAATTTGAAACGATGATGACAAAAAATCAGAACAGCACAGGCTTTGGCCGCAGTAGCCACGAGCTGGAACAGAAACAGGATTGGCTTCGGTATGAGGATCAGGACAAGGATGAGCATGAGGATGAGCATGAGGACGAGGACGAGCTTGGGCCAGACAGGTGTTTGTCAGGTGGACGGGATGGGCAGCGTCTGTCGGCCTTATCAAGTTGAGGGAAAAAAGCCGAGCCGAAATAAGAATGGCAGAAGAAAAAGTGGCCCACGGATGACAGGGTACATGTGAGTGGGCTGTTGTAATAACAAAAGCAATAACCAAACAAAAGCTTTCTGGCCAAGTCACTGACCCACGCTTCGCCAGTTACCAAAAAATGGCGTTTTTTAAAGAGCCGTTCGATACGTGAATATTTTATGGCCAGACGGAAGTCCTGCCTTTTGAATAAAGATAAGCTTCAATCACTTTCAAATAATGGGCTGCATTTGGGTACGGATAGGATGCTGTAAGGAACTTTGTGATTTAAAATACATATAGTAACCATAACATTGGTGTAATAGTTGTGAAATAGTTGAACCACAATCTTAACGAGGCTTGTCTGGAATTTCTGGATCGCTTTTTGTCGGAAGAGTTAGTTTCTGTAGAAACTCACTGTGTTTTTTGAAAACACAGTTCGATTGGAAATTTAATTACGAACTCAACGAGGTATGACAATTCATATTTGGAAGCCTATTTTGAATGCTGTGATCAAAGTACTGATAATATTCGCACAAAAAACAAAAAATCGATTTTCGCCAAAATTCCAATATTTACGATTGGAATTTTCTGTATAATTTGGCTAAAAATGGTCAGAAAGCGAAAAGAACTACAGTTTTTTACTCGAAATTACCAATACTAACCAACCAAACCACTTTTTGACCGACTGTGTCAAAATAATTTTTGGCAATTTTTTCGCATTTTTTGTACCATCATCAAAATTTGCAAAAAATTGGAACGACATAGAATTTTTTTTTGAAAACACAGTTCGATTGGAAATTTAATTACGAACTCAACGAGGTATGGCATTCCATATATGGACCACTATTTCGAATGCTGTGATAAAAATTCTGATAATTTTTTGTCCCGAAAAACAGAAAAACGATTTTCGCCAAAAATTCAATATTTACGATTGGCATTTTCGGTATTTCTTGGCTGAAAATGGTCAGAAATCGAAAAGAATTACAGTTTTGTACTCCTAATTACCAATACTAACCAACCAAATTACTTTTTGACCGACTGTGTCAAAATAATTTTTGGCCATTTTTTCGCATTTTTTGTAAGGGGTACCATCATCAAAATTTGCAAAAAATTGGAACGACATAGAATTTTTTTTTGAAAACACAGTTCGATTGGAAATTTAATTACGAACTCAACGAGGTATGGCATTCCATATTTGGACCACTATTTCGAATGCTGTGATAAAAATTCTGATAATTTTTTATCCCGAAAAACAGAAAAACGATTTTCGCCAAAATTGCAATATTTACGATTGGCATTTTCGGTATTTCTTGGCTGAAAATGGTCAGAAATCGAAAAGAATTACAGTTTTGTACTCCTAATTACCAATACTAACCAACCAAATCACTTTTTGACCGACTGTGTGAAAATAATTTTTGGCCATTTTTTCGCATTTTTTGTAAGGGGTACCATCATCAAAATTTGCAAAAAATTGGAACGACATAGAATTTTTTTTTGAAAACACAGTTCGATTGGAAATTTAATTACGAACTCAACGAGGTATGGCATTCCATATTTGGACCACTATTTCAAATGCTGTGATAAAAATTCTGATAATTTTTTATCCCGAAAAACAGAAAAACGATTTTCGCCAAAATTGCAATATTTACGATTGGCATTTTCGGTATTTCTTGGCTGAAAATGGTCAGAAATCGAAAAGAATTACAGTTTTGTACTCCTAATTACCAATACTAACCAACCAAATCACTTTTTGACCGACTGTGTCAAAATAATTTTTGGCCATTTTTTCGCATTTTTTGTAAGGGGTACCATCATCAAAATTTGCAAAAAATTGGAACGACATAGAATTTTTTTTGAAAACACAGTTCGATTGGAAATTTAATTACGAACTCAACGAGGTATGGCATTCCATATTTGGACCACTATTTCGAATGCTGTGATAAAAATTCTGATAATTTTTTATCCCGAAAAACAGAAAAACGATTTTCGCCAAAAATTTAATATTTTCGATTGGCATTTTCGGTATTTCTTGGCTGAAAATGGTCAGAAATCGAAAAGAATTACAGTTTTGTACTCCTAATTACCAATACTAACCAACCAAATCACTTTTTGACCGACTGTGTCAAAATAATTTTTGGCCATTTTTTCGCATTTTTTGTAAGGGGTACCATCATCAAAATTTGCAAAAAATTGGAACGACATAGAATTTTTTTTTGAAAACACAGTTCGATTGGAAATTTAATTACGAACTCAACGAGGTATGGCATTCCATATTTGGACCACTATTTCGAATGCTGTGATAAAAATTCTGATAATTTGTTATCCCGAAAAACAGAAAAACGATTTTCGCCAAAAATTCAATATTTTCGATTGGCATTTTCGGTATTTCTTGGCTGAAAATGGTCAGAAATCGAAAAGAATTACAGTTTTGTACTCCTAATTACCAATACTAACCAACCAAATCACTTTTTGACCGACTGTGTCAAAATAATTTTTGGCCATTTTTTCGCATTTTTTGTAAGGGGTACCATCATCAAAATTTGCAAAAAATTGGAACGACATAGAATTTTTTTTTGATAATTTGTTATCCCGAAAAACAGAAAAACGATTTTCGCCAAAAATGCAATATTTACGATTGGCATTTTCGGTATTTCTTGGCTGAAAATGATCAGAAATCGAAAATAATTACAGTTTTGTACTCCTAATTACCAATACTAACCAACCAAATCACTTTTTGACCGACTGTGTCAAAATAATTTTTGGCCATTTTTTCGCATTTTTTGTAAGGGGTACCACATCAAAATTTGCAAAAAATTGGAACGACATAGAATTTTTTTTTGAAAACACAGTTCGATTGGAAATTTAATTACGAACTCAACGAGGTATGGGATTCCATATTTGGACCACTATTTCGAATGCTGTGATAAAAATTCTGATAATTTTTTATCCCAAATTCCTTTGAAGTGCAGGAGTTTTTTTTTTTTTTTGCCAAGTGTGCTTACAGTTTGAATTATTTGAAACAATATCCTTTAAAAAAATGCGATACAATTTGAAACGATGATGACAAAAAATCAGAACAGCACAGGCTTTGGCCGCAGTAGCCACGAGCTGGAACAGAAACAGGATTGGCTTCGGTATGAGGATCAGGACAAGGATGAGCATGAGGATGAGCATGAGGACGAGGACGAGCTTGGGCCAGACAGGTGTTTGTCAGGTGGACGGGATGGGCAGCGTCTGTCGGCCTTATCAAGTTGAGGGAAAAAGCCGAGCCGAAATAAGAATGGCAGAAGAAAAAGTGGCCCACGGATGACAGGGTACATGTGAGTGGGCTGTTGTAATAACAAAAGCAATAACCAAACAAAAGCTTTCTGGCCAAGTCACTGACCCACGCTTCGCCAGTTACCAAAAAATGGCGTTTTTTAAAGAGCCGTTCGATACGTGAATATTTTATGGCCAGACGGAAGTCCTGCCTTTTGAATAAAGATAAGCTTCAATCACTTTCAAATAATGGGCTGCATTTGGGTACGGATAGGATGCTGTAAGGAACTTTGTGATTTAAAATACATATAGTAACCATAACATTGGTGTAATAGTTGTGAAATAGTTGAACCACAATCTTAACGAGGCTTGTCTGGAATTTCTGGATCGCTTTTTGTCGGAAGAGTTAGTTTCTGTAGAAACTCACTGTGTTTTTTGAAAACACAGTTCGATTGGAAATTTAATTACGAACTCAACGAGGTATGACAATTCATATTTGGAAGCCTATTTTGAATGCTGTGATCAAAGTACTGATAATATTCGCACAAAAACAAAAAATCGATTTTCGCCAAAATTCCAATATTTACGATTGGAATTTTCTGTATAATTTGGCTAAAAATGGTCAGAAAGCGAAAAGAACTACAGTTTTTTACTCGAAATTACCAATACTAACCAACCAAACCACTTTTTGACCGACTGTGTCAAAATAATTTTTGGCAATTTTTTCGCATTTTTTGTACCATCATCAAAATTTGCAAAAAATTGGAACGACATAGAATTTTTTTTGAAAACACAGTTCGATTGGAAATTTAATTACGAACTCAACGAGGTATGGCATTCCATATATGGACCACTATTTCGAATGCTGTGATAAAAATTCTGATAATTTTTTGTCCCGAAAAACAGAAAAACGATTTTCGCCAAAAATTCAATATTTACGATTGGCATTTTCGGTATTTCTTGGCTGAAAATGGTCAGAAATCGAAAAGAATTACAGTTTTGTACTCCTAATTACCAATACTAACCAACCAAATTACTTTTTGACCGACTGTGTCAAAATAATTTTTGGCCATTTTTTCGCATTTTTTGTAAGGGGTACCATCATCAAAATTTGCAAAAAATTGGAACGACATAGAATTTTTTTTTGAAAACACAGTTCGATTGGAAATTTAATTACGAACTCAACGAGGTATGGCATTCCATATTTGGACCACTATTTCGAATGCTGTGATAAAAATTCTGATAATTTTTTATCCCGAAAAACAGAAAAACGATTTTCGCCAAAATTGCAATATTTACGATTGGCATTTTCGGTATTTCTTGGCTGAAAATGGTCAGAAATCGAAAAGAATTACAGTTTTGTACTCCTAATTACCAATACTAACCAACCAAATCACTTTTTGACCGACTGTGTGAAAATAATTTTTGGCCATTTTTTCGCATTTTTTGTAAGGGGTACCATCATCAAAATTTGCAAAAAATTGGAACGACATAGAATTTTTTTTTGAAAACACAGTTCGATTGGAAATTTAATTACGAACTCAACGAGGTATGGCATTCCATATTTGGACCACTATTTCAATGCTGTGATAAAAATTCTGATAATTTTTATCCCGAAAAACAGAAAAACGATTTTCGCCAAAATTGCAATATTTACGATTGGCATTTTCGGTATTTCTTGGCTGAAAATGGTCAGAAATCGAAAAGAATTACAGTTTTGTACTCCTAATTACCAATACTAACCAACCAAATCACTTTTTGACCGACTGTGTCAAAATAATTTTTGGCCATTTTTTCGCATTTTTTGTAAGGGGTACCATCATCAAAATTTGCAAAAAATTGGAACGACATAGAATTTTTTTTGAAAACACAGTTCGATTGGAAATTTAATTACGAACTCAACGAGGTATGGCATTCCATATTTGGACCACTATTTCGAATGCTGTGATAAAAATTCTGATAATTTTTATCCCGAAAAACAGAAAAACGATTTTCGCCAAAAATTCAATATTTCGATTGGCATTTTCGGTATTTCTTGGCTGAAAATGGTCAGAAATCGAAAAGAATTACAGTTTTGTACTCCTAATTACCAATACTAACCAACCAAATCACTTTTTGACCGACTGTGTGAAAATAATTTTTGGCCATTTTTTCGCATTTTTTGTAAGGGGTACCATCATCAAAATTTGCAAAAAATTGGAACGACATAGAATTTTTTTTTGAAAACACAGTTCGATTGGAAATTTAATTACGAACTCAACGAGGTATGGCATTCCATATTTGGACCACTATTTCGAATGCTGTGATAAAAATTCTGATAATTTTTATCCCGAAAAACAGAAAAACGATTTTCGCCAAAAATGCAATATTTTCGATTGGCATTTTCGGTATTTCTTGGCTGAAAATGGTCAGAAATCGAAAAGAATTACAGTTTTGTACTCCTAATTACCAATACTAACCAACCAAATCACTTTTTGACCGACTGTGTCAAAATAATTTTTGGCCATTTTTTCGCATTTTTTGTAAGGGGTACCATCATCAAAATTTGCAAAAAATTGGAACGACATAGAATTTTTTTTTGAAAACACAGTTCGATTGGAAATTTAATTACGAACTCAACGAGGTATGGCATTCCATATTTGGACCACTATTTCGAATGCTGTGATAAAAATTCTGATAATTTTTATCCCGAAAAACAGAAAAACGATTTTCGCCAAAAATTCAATATTTCGATTGGCATTTTCGGTATTTCTTGGCTGAAAATGGTCAGAAATCGAAAAGAATTACAGTTTTGTACTCCTAATTACCAATACTAACCAACCAAATCACTTTTTGACCGACTGTGTCAAAATAATTTTTGGCCATTTTTTCGCATTTTTTGTAAGGGGTACCATCATCAAAATTTGCAAAAAATTGGAACGACATAGAATTTTTTTTGAAAACACAGTTCGATTGGAAATTTAATTACGAACTCAACGAGGTATGGCATTCCATATTTGGACCACTATTTCGAATGCTGTGATAAAAATTCTGATAATTTTTATCCCGAAAAACAGAAAAACGATTTTCGCCAAAAATGCAATATTTACGATTGGCATTTTCGGTATTTCTTGGCTGAAAATGGTCAGAAATCGAAAAGAATTACAGTTTTGTACTCCTAATTACCAATACTAACCAACCAAATCACTTTTTGACCGACTGTGTCAAAATAATTTTTGGCCATTTTTTCGCATTTTTTGTAAGGGGTACCATCATCAAAATTTGCAAAAAATTGGAACGACATAGAATTTTTTTTGAAAACACAGTTCGATTGGAAATTTAATTACGAACTCAACGAGGTATGGCATTCCATATTTGGACCACTATTTCGAATGCTGTGATAAAAATTCTGATAATTTTTTATCCCGAAAAACAGAAAAACGATTTTCGCCAAAAATGCAATATTTACGATTGGCATTTTCGGTATTTCTTGGCTGAAAATGGTCAGAAATCGAAAAGAATTACAGTTTTGTACTCCTAATTACCAATACTAACCAACCAAATCACTTTTTGACCGACTGTGTCAAAATAATTTTTGGCCATTTTTTCGCATTTTTTGTAAGGGGTACCATCATCAAAATTTGCAAAAAATTGGAACGACATAGAATTTTTTTTTGAAAACACAGTTCGATTGGAAATTTAATTACGAACTCAACGAGGTATGGCATTCCATATTTGGACCACTATTTCGAATGCTGTGATAAAAATTCTGATAATTTTTTATCCCGAAAAACAGAAAAACGATTTTCGCCAAAAATGCAATATTTACGATTGGCATTTTCGGTATTTCTTGGCTGAAAATGGTCAGAAATCGAAAAGAATTACAGTTTTGTACTCCTAATTACCAATACTAACCAACCAAATCACTTTTGACCGACTGTGTCAAAATAATTTTTGGCCATTTTTTCGCATTTTTTGTAAGGGGTACCATCATCAAAATTTGCAAAAAATTGGAACGACATAGAATTTTTTTTTGAAAACACAGTTCGATTGGAAATTTAATTACGAACTCAACGAGGTATGGCATTCCATATTTGGACCACTATTTCGAATGCTGTGATAAAAATTCTGATAATTTTTTATCCCGAAAAACAGAAAAACGATTTTCGCCAAAAATCAATATTTCGATTGGCATTTTCGGTATTTCTTGGCTGAAAATGGTCAGAAATCGAAAAGAATTACAGTTTTGTACTCCTAATTACCAATACTAACCAACCAAATCACTTTTTGACCGACTGTGTCAAAATAATTTTTGGCCATTTTTTCGCATTTTTTGTAAGGGGTACCATCATCAAAATTTGCAAAAAATTGGAACGACATAGAATTTTTTTTTGAAAACACAGTTCGATTGGAAATTTAATTACGAACTCAACGAGGTATGGCATTCCATATTTGGACCACTATTTCGAATGCTGTGATAAAAATTCTGATAATTTTTTATCCCGAAAAACAGAAAAACGATTTTCGCCAAAAATGCAATATTTACGATTGGCATTTTCGGTATTTCTTGGCTGAAAATGGTCAGAAATCGAAAAGAATTACAGTTTTGTACTCCTAATTACCAATACTAACCAACCAAATCACTTTTTGACCGACTGTGTCAAAATAATTTTTGGCCATTTTTTCGCATTTTTTGTAAGGGGTACCATCATCAAAATTTGCAAAAAATTGGAACGACATAGAATTTTTTTTTGAAAACACAGTTCGATTGGAAATTTAATTACGAACTCAACGAGGTATGGCATTCCATATTTGGACCACTATTTCGAATGCTGTGATAAAAATTCTGATAATTTTTTATCCCGAAAAACAGAAAAACGATTTTCGCCAAAAATGCAATATTTACGATTGGCATTTTCGGTATTTCTTGGCTGAAAATGGTCAGAAATCGAAAAGAATTACAGTTTTGTACTCCTAATTACCAATACTAACCAACCAAATCACTTTTTGACCGACTGTGTCAAAATAATTTTTGGCCATTTTTTCGCATTTTTTGTAAGGGGTACCATCATCAAAATTTGCAAAAAATTGGAACGACATAGAATTTTTTTTGAAAACACAGTTCGATTGGAAATTTAATTACGAACTCAACGAGGTATGGCATTCCATATTTGGACCACTATTTCGAATGCTGTGATAAAAATTCTGATAATTTTTTATCCCGAAAAACAGAAAAACGATTTTCGCCAAAAATGCAATATTTACGATTGGCATTTTCGGTATTTCTTGGCTGAAAATGGTCAGAAATCGAAAAGAATTACAGTTTTGTACTCCTAATTACCAATACTAACCAACCAAATCACTTTTTGACCGACTGTGTCAAAATAATTTTTGGCCATTTTTTCGCATTTTTTGTAAGGGGTACCATCATCAAAATTTGCAAAAAATTGGAACGACATAGAATTTTTTTTTGAAAACACAGTTCGATTGGAAATTTAATTACGAACTCAACGAGGTATGGCATTCCATATTTGGACCACTATTTCGAATGCTGTGATAAAAATTCTGATAATTTTTTATCCCGAAAAACAGAAAAACGATTTTCGCCAAAAATCAATATTTCGATTGGCATTTTCGGTATTTCTTGGCTGAAAATGGTCAGAAATCGAAAAGAATTACAGTTTTGTACTCCTAATTACCAATACTAACCAACCAAATCACTTTTTGACCGACTGTGTCAAAATAATTTTTGGCCATTTTTTCGCATTTTTTGTAAGGGGTACCATCATCAAAATTTGCAAAAAATTGGAACGACATAGAATTTTTTTTGAAAACACAGTTCGATTGGAAATTTAATTACGAACTCAACGAGGTATGGCATTCCATATTTGGACCACTATTTCGAATGCTGTGATAAAAATTCTGATAATTTTTTATCCCGAAAAACAGAAAAACGATTTTCGCCAAAAATGCAATATTTCGATTGGCATTTTCGGTATTTCTTGGCTGAAAATGGTCAGAAATCGAAAAGAATTACAGTTTTGTACTCCTAATTACCAATACTAACCAACCAAATCACTTTTTGACCGACTGTGTCAAAATAATTTTTGGCCATTTTTTCGCATTTTTTGTAAGGGGTACCATCATCAAAATTTGCAAAAAATTGGAACGACATAGAATTTTTTTTGAAAACACAGTTCGATTGGAAATTTAATTACGAACTCAACGAGGTATGGCATTCCATATTTGGACCACTATTTCGAATGCTGTGATAAAAATTCTGATAATTTTTTATCCCGAAAAACAGAAAAACGATTTTCGCCAAAAATGCAATATTTCGATTGGCATTTTCGGTATTTCTTGGCTGAAAATGGTCAGAAATCGAAAAGAATTACAGTTTTGTACTCCTAATTACCAATACTAACCAACCAAATCACTTTTTGACCGACTGTGTCAAAATAATTTTGGCCATTTTTTCGCATTTTTTGTAAGGGGTACCATCATCAAAATTTGCAAAAAATTGGAACGACATAGAATTTTTTTTTGAAAACACAGTTCGATTGGAAATTTAATTACGAACTCAACGAGGTATGGCATTCCATATTTGGACCACTATTTCGAATGCTGTGATAAAAATTCTGATAATTTTTATCCCGAAAAACAGAAAAACGATTTTCGCCAAAAATGCAATATTTCGATTGGCATTTTCGGTATTTCTTGGCTGAAAATGGTCAGAAATCGAAAAGAATTACAGTTTTGTACTCCTAATTACCAATACTAACCAACCAAATCACTTTTTGACCGACTGTGTCAAAATAATTTTTGGCCATTTTTTCGCATTTTTTGTAAGGGGTACCATCATCAAAATTTGCAAAAAATTGGAACGACATAGAATTTTTTTTGAAAACACAGTTCGATTGGAAATTTAATTACGAACTCAACGAGGTATGGCATTCCATATTTGGACCACTATTTCGAATGCTGTGATAAAAATTCTGATAATTTTTTATCCCGAAAAACAGAAAAACGATTTTCGCCAAAAATGCAATATTTCGATTGGCATTTTCGGTATTTCTTGGCTGAAAATGGTCAGAAATCGAAAAGAATTACAGTTTTGTACTCCTAATTACCAATACTAACCAACCAAATCACTTTTTGACCGACTGTGTCAAAATAATTTTTGGCCATTTTTTCGCATTTTTTGTAAGGGGTACCATCATCAAAATTTGCAAAAAATTGGAACGACATAGAATTTTTTTTTGAAAACACAGTTTGATTGGAAATTTAATTACGAACTCAACGAGGTATGGCATTCCATATTTGGATCACTATTTCGAATGCTGTGATAAAAATTCTGATAATTTTTTATCCCGAAAAACAGAAAAACGATTTTCGCCAAAAATTCAATATTTTCGATTGGCATTTTCGGTATTTCTTGGCTGAAAATGGTCAGAAATCGAAAAGAATTACAGTTTTGTACTCCTAATTACCAATACTAACCAACCAAATCACTTTTTGACCGACTGTGTCAAAATAATTTTTGGCCATTTTTTCGCATTTTTGTAAGGGGTACCATCATCAAAATTTGCAAAAAATTGGAACGACATAGAATTTTTTTTTGAAAACACAGTTCGATTGGAAATTTAATTACGAACTCAACGAGGTATGGCATTCCATATTTGGATCACTATTTCGAATGCGATTTTCGCCAAAAATGCAATATTTTCGATTGGCATTTTCGGTATTTCTTGGCTGAAAATGGTCAGAAATCGAAAAGAATTACAGTTTTGTACTCCTAATTACCAATACTAACCAACCAAATCACTTTTTGACCGACTGTGTCAAAATAATTTTTGGCCATTTTTTCGCATTTTTTGTAAGGGGTACCATCATCAAAATTTGCAAAAAATTGGAACGACATAGAATTTTTTTTTGAAAACACAGTTCGATTGGAAATTTAATTACGAACTCAACGAGGTATGGCATTCCATATTTGGACCACTATTTCGAATGCTGTGATAAAAATTCTGATAATTTTTTATCCCGAAAAACAGAAAAACGATTTTCGCCAAAAATTCAATATTTTCGATTGGCATTTTCGGTATTTCTTGGCTGAAAATGGTCAGAAATCGAAAAGAATTACAGTTTTGTACTCCTAATTACCAATACTAACCAACCAAATCACTTTTTGACCGACTGTGTCAAAATAATTTTTGGCCATTTTTTCGCATTTTTTGTAAGGGGTACCATCATCAAAATTTGCAAAAAATTGGAACGACATAGAATTTTTTTTTGAAAACACAGTTCGATTGGAAATTTAATTACGAACTCAACGAGGTATGGCATTCCATATTTGGACCACTATTTCGAATGCTGTGATAAAAATTCTGATAATTTTTTATCCCGAAAAACAAAAAAACGATTTTCGCCAAAAATTCAATATTTCGATTGGCATTTTCGGTATTTCTTGGCTGAAAATGGTCAGAAATCGAAAAGAATTACAGTTTTGTACTCCTAATTACCAATACTAACCAACCAAATCACTTTTTGACCGACTGTGTCAAAATAATTTTTGGCCATTTTTTCGCATTTTTTGTAAGGGGTACCATCATCAAAATTTGCAAAAAATTGGAACGACATAGAATTTTTTTTGAAAACACAGTTCGATTGGAAATTTAATTACGAACTCAACGAGGTATGGCATTCCATATTTGGACCACTATTTCGAATGCTGTGATAAAAATTCTGATAATTTTTTATCCCGAAAAACAGAAAAACGATTTTCGCCAAAAATGCAATATTTACGATTGGCATTTTCGGTATTTCTTGGCTGAAAATGGTCAGAAATCGAAAAGAATTACAGTTTTGTACTCCTAATTACCAATACTAACCAACCAAATCACTTTTTGACCGACTGTGTCAAAATAATTTTTGGCCATTTTTTCGCATTTTTTGTAAGGGGTACCATCATCAAAATTTGCAAAAAATTGGAACGACATAGAATTTTTTTTGAAAACACAGTTCGATTGGAAATTTAATTACGAACTCAACGAGGTATGGCATTCCATATTTGGACCACTATTTCGAATGCTGTGATAAAAATTCTGATAATTTTTTATCCCGAAAAACAGAAAAACGATTTTCGCCAAAAATGCAATATTTACGATTGGCATTTTCGGTATTTCTTGGCTGAAAATAGTCAGAAATCGAAAAGAATTACAGTTTTGTACTCCTAATTACCAATACTAACCAACCAAATCACTTTTTGACCGACTGTGTCAAAATAATTTTTGGTCATTTTTTCGCATTTTTTGTAAGGGGTACCATCATCAAAATTTGCGAAAAATGGTAAAAAATTAGCATATCAATGTATGTACATGGATCGATAGGGAATTTTGTATCGAATTCAACGAGATATGGCATTCCACTTTTGGACAACTATTTTTGTTGCTATCGAAAAAAAACGTATTATTTTTTATCAAAAAATCGAAAAACAAAATTTTGTAAAAAAAATCGAATATTTTCAATCGTCGTTTTCGCCATATCTTGACCAAAAATGGGCGCACAGCTAAAATAAAGACTGTTTTGTGCAGCTATTAAACATAGCTAACTATGTGTATCACTACTTTTTTGATTTTCGCAAAAAAAAATTTTAACAAATTTTCGCATTTTCGATAAGGGGTACCATCATCAAAATTTGCGAAAAATGGTAAAAAATTAGCATATCAATGTATGTACATGGATCGATAGGGAATTTTGTAACGAATTCAACGAGATATGGCATTCCACTTTTGGACAACTATTTTTGTTGCTATCGAAAAAAAACGTATTATTTTTTATCAAAAAATCGAAAAACAAAATTTTGTAAAAAAATCGAATATTTTCTATCGGCGTTTTCGCCATAACTTGACCAAAAATGGGCGCACAAAAAAAAGACTGTTTTGTGCAGCTATTAAACATAGCTAACTATGTGTATCCCTACTTTTTTGATTTTCGCAAAAAAAAAATTTAACAAATTTTCGCATTTTCGATAAGGGGTACCATCATCAAAATTTGCGAAAAATGGTAAAAAATTAGCATATCAATGTATGTACATGGATCGATAGGGAATTTTGTAACGAATTCAACGAGATATGGCATTCCACTTTTGGACAACTATTTTTGTTGCTATTGAAAAAAAACGTATTATTTTTTATCAAAAAATCGAAAAACAAAATATTGTAAAAAAATCGAATATTTTCAATCGGCGTTTTCGCCATAACTTGACCAAAAATGGGCGCACAGCTAAAATAAAGACTGTTTTGTGCAGCTATTAAACATAGCTAACTATGTGTATCACTACTTTTTTGATTTTCGCAAAAAAAAAATTTAACAAATTTTCGCATTTTTGATAAAATTTTGTTACGAATTCAACGAGGTATGGCATTCTACTTTTGGACAACTAATTTTGTTGCTATCGAAAAAAAACTGATAATTTTTATCAAAAAATCGAAAAACAAAATTTTGTAAAAAAATCGAATATTTTCAATCGGCGTTTTCGCCATAACTTGACCAAAAATGGGCGCACAGCTAAAATAAAGACTGTTTTGTGCAGCTATTAAACATAGCTAACTATGTGTATCACTACTTTTTTGATTTTCGCAAAAAAAAAATTTAACAAATTTTCGCATTTTTGATAAAATTTTGTTACGAATTCAACGAGGTATGGCATTCTACTTTTGGACAACTAATTTTGTTGCTATCGAAAAAAAACTGATAATTTTTATCAAAAATCGAAAAACAAAATTTTGTAAAAAAATCGAATATTTTCAATCGGCGTTTTCGCCATAACTTGACCAAAAATGGGCGCACAGCTAAAATAAAGACTGTTTTGTGCAGCTATTAAACATAGCTAACTATGTGTATCACTACTTTTTTGATTTTCGCAAAAAAAAAATTTAACAAATTTTCGCATTTTCGATAAGGGGTACCATCATCAAAATTTGCGAAAAATGGTAAAAAATTAGCATATCAATGTATGTACATGGATCGATAGGGAATTTTGTAACGAATTTAACGAGATATGGCATTCCACTTTTGGACAACTATTTTTGTTGCTATCGAAAAAAAACGTATTATTTTTTATCAAAAAATCGAAAAACAAAATTTTGTAAAAAAATCGAATATTTTCAATCGGCGTTTTCGCCATAACTTGACCAAAAATGGGCGCACAGCTAAAATAAAGACTGTTTTGTGCAGCTATTAAACATAGCTAACTATGTGTATCACTACTTTTTTGATTTTCGCAAAAAAAAAATTTAACAAATTTTCGCATTTTCGATAAGGGGTACCATCATCAAAATTTGCGAAAAATGGTAAAAAATTAGCATATCAATGTATGTACATGGATCGATAGGGAATTTTGTAACTAATTCAACGAGATATGGCATTCCACTTTTGGACAACTATTTTTGTTGCTATCGAAAAAAAACGTATTATTTTTTATCAAAAAATCGAAAAACAAAATTTTGTAAAAAAATCGAATAAATTCAATCGGCGTTTTCGCCATAACTTGACCAAAAATGGGCGCACAGTAAAATAAAGACTGTTTTGTGCGGCTATTAAACATAACTAACTATGTGTATCCCTACTTTTTTGATTTTCGCAAAAAAAAAATTTAACAAATTTTCGCATTTTCGATAAGGGGTACCATCATCAAAATTTACGAAAAATGGTAAAAAATTAGCATATCAATGTATGTACATGGATCGATAGGGAATTTTGTAACGAATTTAACGAGATATGGCATTCCACTTTTGGACAACTATTTTTGTTGCTATCGAAAAAAAACGTATTATGTTTTATCAAAAAATCGAAAAACAAAATTTTGTAAAAAAATCGAATATTTTCAATCGGCGTTTTCGCCATAACTTGACCAAAAATGGGCGCACAGCTAAAATAAAGACTGTTTTGTGCAGCTATTAAAGATAGCTAACTATTCTCGCAAAAAAAAAATTTAACAAATTTTCGCATTTTCGATAAGGGGTACCATCATCAAAATTTGCGAAAAATGGTAAAAAATTAGCATATCAATGTATGTACATGGATCGATAGGGAATTTTGTAACGAATTTAACGAGATATGGCATTCCACTTTTGGACAACTATTTTTGTTGCTATCGAAAAAAAACGTATTATTTTTTATCAAAAAATCGAAAAACAAAATTTTGTAAAAAAATCAAATATTTTCAATCGGCGTTTTCGCCATAACTTGACCAAAAATGGTCGCACAGCTAAAATAAAGACTGTTTTGTGCAGCTATTAAACATAGCTAACTATTTTCGCAAAAAAAAAATTTAACAAATTTTCGCATTTTCGATAAGGGGTACCATCATCAAAATTTGCGAAAAATGGTAAAAAATTAGCATATCAATGTACAGCCGTGGACGTATAAATAGCACAAATCAGAACAGTAACTTTAGATCGATTATTTCAGAAGTATTTGGCTTTCGATTCCAAAAATTTTGATGTGAATCGATTATTGCTCTCTTCTACATGACGTACAATCCAAAAATTTACCGTTTTCATTTTTTTCTTCTGCTTTATGCTTAATTTTCGTTCGCGAGCGACTATTTAGCGTGGTCACAGAAATAGCACATTTTAAAGAACTTACAGCAAATTCCGTGTAAAAAGTGGTTTTCCTAAGTTTTTTCGTCATTTCGTCAACAAATTATTGTATTTTAATACAAAAGTTTAAAAAATGGGTCGAGGAAAGCATTGTTCAGTTGAAGAAAGGAGGATGATATTCAACCTAACTGAATCTGGCAATACACCTGCTGAAATTGCCGAAATAATGAAATGTTCGAGGAAAATGGTATATAATGCACTGAAGGTAGCAAAGGAAAACACAGAATATTTGACTAATCAAAAAAAACGCAAACCAAAGCCACGAAAAACTGATCCGCGTACAGATATGCTCATAGTACGGAAGAGCAAGGCGGATCCTTTCAAGTCCTCCCGCGAAATTATGGAGGAAATAAATAAAGAATGTGGCACAAATGTATCGAGGAAATTAGTGGCAAGAAGACTAAATGAAGTTTCCCTCTTTGGACGCATCAGCAGAAAAAAACCGCTCCTGTCAAAACGCAACATATCGCAACGATTAAGTTTCGCACGGGCCCACCGGGATAAGGACCTGAGTTTTTGGAAAAACATCCTTTGGAGCGATGAAACAAAAATCAATAAAATAGGACCCGATGGGAAAACATTTGTTCGTCGTCCAAAAGGCCAAGCTCTTAACCCCAGGTACACCATGAAGACTGTTAAGCACGGTGCCGGTTCCATTATGTGCTGGGGTGCATTTTCCTGGCGTGGTGTGGGTCCGCTTTACCGGATCAGTGGCGTAATGGATCGCTTTATGTATGTGGACATTCTCAAAAATCAAATGGAACCATTTACGTTTGAGAACATGCCTCTGAAATGGACATTCCAGCACGACAACGACCCAAAGCACACATCTCGTGTCGTTAAAAAGTGGTTGAAGGACGAATCCATCCAAGTTCTGGAATGGCCGGCTCAAAGCCCTGACCTAAATCCTATAGAAAATCTATGGAATGATGTCAAGGTTATGATATCCAAAAAAAAATTTTCGAATCTTGACCATTTGTGGAAAGGTGTCCAAGAAGCCTGGAACTCCATTCCAAAGGAGAGATGTCAGAAGCTTGTGGAGAGTATGGGTCGAAGATGTAACGCAGTAATCGAAAATCATGGATACTCAACCAAATATTAAATTTGCTTTAAATTAATTACTTTTAAACTTATTTTTTATGATTAATTGAAGATATTTTGAAATTGTGCTATTTCTGTGACCACGCATTTTTCGTTGTTTTTTAGTTTTTTAATTTCCACATCTTTTCTTTTAAGCATTTATTCATTTTG
>NW_025319028.1:0-71015 GCF_016746245.2 Drosophila santomea
ATCTGGCCATGTCCGTTTGTCCGTCCGTCTGTCCGTCTGTCCGTCCGTATGAACGTCGAGATCTCAGGAACTACAAAAGCTAGAAAGTTGAGATTAAGCATACAGACTCCAGAGAGATAGAAGCAGCGCAAGTTTGTCGATTCATGTTGCCACGCCCACTCTAACGCCCACAAACCGCCCAAAACTGCCACGTCCACACTTTTGAAAAATGCTTTGAAATTTTTTCATTTTTCTATTAGTCTTGTAATTTTCTATCGATTTACCAAAAAACTTTTTGCCACGTCCACTCTAACGCCCTCAAACCGCCCAAAGCTGCTACGCCCACACTTTTGAAAAATGTTTTGATATGTTTTCATTTTTATATTGGTCTTGTAAATTTCTATCGATTTGCCAAAAAAACTTTCTGCCACGCCCACTATAACGCCTACAAACCGCCAAAAATTGTGGTTAAGACTCTCCTTCTCCCTTCCACTAGCTGAGGAACGGGTATCAGATAGTCGGGGAACTCGACTATAGCGTTCTCTCTTGTTTTTATATTGGTCTTGTAAATTTCTATCGATTTGCCAAAAAACTTTCTGCCACGCCCACTATAACGCCTACAAACCGCCAAAAACTGCGTTTAAGACTCACCTTCTCTCTTCCACTAGCTGAGTAACGGGTATCAAATAGTCGGGGTACTCGACTATAGCGTTCTCTCTTGTTTATTATTGTCCTATATGCATACCATTTCTGACCAACGTGTGATTTGATTCGTTATGCTCTTGTAACTATCCGTATTATACTAATTAATTTACTTTCAATTACGATACTTTTATACTGTTCAGCACTATATATATTACAAGAACAAAATACTACGTGAAAGAGATACCAATATATCTGTTTTGCTCTGTATATATGTACATAAACTCAGTTAAGCCTATGTAGAATATTTTTATACCCGTTACTCGTAGAGTAAAAAGGTATACTAGATTCGTTGAAACGTATGTAACAGGCAGAAGGAAGCGTTTCCGACCATATAAAGTATACATATTCTTGATCAGGGTCAATAGCCGAGTCGATTTGACCATGTTCGTCCGTCTGTCCGTCTGTCTGTCCGTATGAACGTCGAGATCTCAGGAACTACAAAAGCTAGAAAGTTGAGATTAAGCATACAGACTTCAGGGACATAGGCGCAGCGCAAGTTTGTCGAATCATACTGCCACGCCCACTCTAACGCCCAAAAACCGCCCAATACTGCCACGCCCACACTTTTAAAAAATGTTTAAATATTTTTTTATTTTTGTATTGTTGTAAATTTCTATCGATTTGCAAGAAAACTTTTTGCCACGCCCACTCTACCGCCCACTAACCGGCAAAACTGTCAGTGCTGAAGACTCTCCTTCGCACTTTCACTATCTGTGTAACGGGTATCAGATAGTCGGGGAACTCGACTATAGCGTTCTCTCTTGTTTTATACTTGAGTATATCTACCCTATTTTGTATAAATATATGTATAACTTCATATGAAATAAACAAGAGAGAACGCTATAGTCGAGTTCCCCGACTATCTGAGAGTGGGCGTGGCAAAAAGTTTTTGGCAAATCGATAGAAATTTACAAGACTAATACAAAACTGAAAAAATATCTAAACATTTTTCAAATGTGTGGGCGTGGCAGCTTCGGGCGGTTTGTGGGCGTTAGAGTGGGCGTGGCAAAACGTTTTTTGGCAAATCGATAGAAATTTACAAGATCAATACAAAAATGAAAAAATATCAAAACATTTTTCAAAAGTGTGGGCGTGGCAGTTTTGGGCGGTTTGTGGCCGTTAGAGTGGGCGTGGCAACATGAATCGACAAAATTGCGCTGCGTCTATGTCTCTGGAATCTGTATGCCTAATGAAAACTTTCTAGCTTTTGTAGTTCCTGATATATCAGCGTTCATACGAACGGACAGACAGACAGACGGAAAGACGGACAGACAGACGGACGGACAGACGGACATGGCCAGATCGACTTGACTATTTATCCTGATCAAGAATATATATACTTTATATGGTCGGAAACGCTTCCTTCTGCCTGTTACATACTTTTCAACGAATCTAGTATACCCTTTTACTCTACGAGTAGCGGGTATAAAAAGTTACTGAAAACCATATATAAGACAGCACTTTTCCCGAAAAACTCAGATTCTATTTTTACCCTCAGAATGATAAAGTTGTATTGTGAGTTGTGTTCGGAAATAAAATCGTTTACTTAACGCAGCGGTTAAAAAAAACACACCTTAAAAGTACATAACTTCAGCTATCAAAAATCAAAATCTTCTTATTATTGTTGCTTTTTCTGTCCCAATGAACAAAAATTCTGGTTGCGATATTATTACAATGTTCATCTCTTGCTGATGCACGATGCAGAATTAAAGAGTATGCGTAAATCAATGGAAAGTTATCAAATAAAGATAAAACAAATGTGAGAATTGATTTTTGTAAATTAGTTTTATTTATTAAATTTCTTTATAATTAAAAACCTAGATCAAATAAAACGTCTAGTAATCAATGGTTTCTTCGTCATTCATTATTCGTAAATAAATGTTGGGTTGACTTGGCTCGATGAACTCCTCTAAGTCGGTAGCTTCCACATAATCTTGCTCGGAGCCTTTAATTATTACGACATCAGAGTCTTGGGTTAATGTAACATTTAATTAATTTACTGAGTCGACAAACTCTACAGTAAGATCCATTGGTATGCAGTGCTGAGGTATTATAATAACTATTATAAGAACTTCACAGACTGCAGACTGAAATGGGGAAGTCAGGAAAGGAGGGCGAGCTATCGGTTTGGATGCAGTTAAATAGCCGCTTGACTTTGTAGTGTACGTAGTTCGACAGATTTTAACTAACTGGTCTTTTAATAGTGGGTGGTAATTACTAATAAAGAGCACCTTGTACTTCCTTCGCTAGGGATGCGCACTCTTGCTATGCTCGGGTCTAGCTCGCCGTAGGTCGGGCTTCTTTTAGCTTAGGATAGTACGAAACGCTACTACATTTAATAAGTGCTTCTTATTTAAAACAATATTCAAAACTTGATTAATAAAAGAAATGGCATTATATTGATACTACGGATACACGCCGACACGTGTGAAGATAAGCTACAGATTCTGATAAATATTGGGAATTTTGGATGTTAATGATTCCCTAAGTCTTTACCCTCCCTACCATAACAATGCTACCTAAAATATTTACATTGTCCCTTGGCCAAGTTCAAATAACTCTACCACATATTAAGAAAGTGTTCAACATAAGTACTCGACAAATCATTAAATCTATTTATTCACAATTCAATCTTTTTCAATATATCTTCAATTATAATTCCATTTATATAAATTCAGTTTAGTAAGCTGTTGCATTAAATTTCTTTTACATACTAACAAATTTTAACATACGTATAATTATCCTAGTCATTCTCTAACTCTTCATTTTCGTTTATATTTAGTGAGTAAAATAAGGTATATAAAAGTAAAGAATAAAGCAAATAGATATAAGTAAGTGTGGCATTTTGTAGAATTTTATAATTCATAATAATGTTTTTTATCGTTGTTGTCTTGTAGTTCTCACGACCTTAAATATCCACTCCATGATGTGCGTAAGGTTGGGCCCAAATAGGTCAAATTTTAAAGGTCCTAATTTAAATTCCTATTCAAATGCCAAAAGTTCCGTCAATCTGCGAGTGTTTAATTCATTATTAATTGCAATACAAAAGAAAATCAAGAATCAAAACAAAACACCGAAATGCAACTGCAGCACTGCAGCGATAAGACCTTAGCAGACCGCTGGGAGCTACGCTGCGCTGCGATAAGATAGACCTCCGCTGGTCATATGAGGTGATCCTCACTGCGTAACGTTGATAATGTCCAAATATAATTAAATCCGATCCGCCCGTCTAAACTTCTGCACAGCTGAATAATCTGAATGAGCCTTCCAATATATTTGGCCAGTTATCATTCGGCAGGTGGCCGGTTGCGTAACATGTTGGCTGAAGGTTATGTCGGCCTCTTGGCCTCTTCTTGGAGCGAACTGAGTTTAAACAATGAGCTGATGCGAGGGTCGGCGAGACGGGGGGAAGTGGGCTGTAGAGCAAACAAATGCCCTTATATAGGCCTTGGCCTTTCTTAAGCCTTGTGGTCGAAATGACCCAGTTTTCAAAGGGATTCTGCTCACTATATCGCACTTGTTTACCTTTTTCCACTTTCACACAAATCACACAAAGAAATTTATTGAAAAATCCCTCTCGTTTTTATACCCGTTACTCGTAGAGCAAAAGGGTATACTAGATTCGTTGAAAAGTATGAAACAGGCAGAAGGAAGCGTTTCCGACCATATAAAGTATATATATTTTGATCAGGATCAATAGCCGAGTCGATTTGGCCATGTCCGTCTGTCCGTCCGTCTGTCCGTCCGTCTATCTGACCGTATGAACGTCGAGATCTCAGGAACTACAAAAGCTAGAAAGTTGAGATTAAGCATACAGACTCCAGGGACATAGGCGCAGCGCAAGTTTGTCGAATCATGCTGCCACGCCCACTCTAACGCCCACAAACCGCCCAAAACTGCCACGCCCACACTTTTGAAAAATGTTTTAATATTCTTTCTTTTTTATATTGGTGTTGTAAATTTCTATCGATTGCGAAAAACTTTTTGCCACGCCCACTCTAACGCCCACAAACCGCCCAAAGCTGCCACGCCCACACTTTTGAAAAATGTTTTGATATTTTTTCATTTTTGTATTAGTCTTGTAAATTTCTATCGATTTGCCAAAAAACTTTTTGCCACGCCCACTCTAACGCCCACAAACCGCCAAAAACTGTCAGTGTAGAAGACCTCCTTCGCACTTCCACTAGCTGAGTAACGGGTATCAGATAGTCGGGGAACTCGACTATAGCGTTCTCTCTTGTTTCATTTTTGTATTGGTCTTGGAAATTTCTATCGATTTGCCAAAAAACTTTCTGCCACGCCTACTATAACGCCTACAAACCGCCAAAAACTGTGTTTAAGACTCTCCTTCTCCCTTCCACTAGCTGAGTAACGGGTGTCACATAGTCGGGGAACTCGACTATAGCGTTCTCTCTTGTTATTGGATTGGATATATATAATTAAATTATATCACCACGTGTATGTGATGTTTAATTGGGCAGCGTCAAATATTGTGAGCGTTCACCAAGAGGTTTTATCTGATAATGAATTAAGCTCTGGGAAGCTGCATGCCGGTGGTCACTGCTATAGGCTTTCCATTCCCTAACTGTACAATCGTACGATCATATTCTGTCCTGATTGGTCTAAGACAATTCTCTCACTTTTTGGGTTATACAAAAGCTGCTATAATTTAGTGCGAGGGTATCTTGAAGAGTTATTGCAGTGTAAAGTTTAAGTTGGTCACTACACCCACAGATAAGGGTAACGAGACTATTGCAAGAAAGCCTTATCTGAAGAAACTCCTTGTTTTCTAGCTTGTATATCCTTCAAATGGAATACTCCTAATTTCTTTCTTCTCTCATCCTTTAATTCGTACTAGTACGAGCTACGTTTCTTATAAACTTTAGCTGGGATAAATACGGGTGTCAATTTACTACTGAATTTTTTTACGGTATTACTTTGTGTAAAGTTTCTAGCGTAAACGAAATCGCCGTTTTTAAATTCTATCTGCCGAGTGCGTAGGTTGTATCTATTCGCGTTTTCTTCATGGACTCGGTTTAGGTCCAGTTTAGCTTGCTGTTTTTGCAGTTCTAAAGCCTCCGGTTTAGATAACCGAGTGTCGTCCGCTAACATATTTAGAGTACGCAGGAGACTATAGTCCTTGCCGTTAAGGATCATATTTTGTCCAAATGTCAGAAAGTAAGGTGTCGAACCTGTGCTTCTATGTAACGAAGCTAATAAAGATCCGCCAATAGCGTCTAAGTTGTCATCCCAAATTGTGTGATCTTTCCCTATATAAGCTCTTACTGCGGCTAACACCGATCTGTTAAATCGGTCACTCGCGTTAGCCTGAGGAGAATATATGGCTGTATGTTTTTGCTGTACGCCAAAACTAGTATGGAAAGCTTGGAAATAGCTTGACTTAAACTGACTGCCATTATCAGAAAGTATTACTTCTGGAACGCCAAACGAATAGAATATAGCCCCCTTTAAGTAATCACAGATTTTAGGAGCGGTGAACTTCTTAAATATCTTTTTAGTTACTCTACAGTTTTACTCATGCCACAATGAGATGAACTTGGTGCATCATGAGCCTGAAACAATATAACGGGTACTTAAGCCGAAGGTATCCATAGTTTCCATGGATTTTCTTGCTTTATATCGTCTGATAAAAAATTAGTTCTTTTGTATATCCATCCCTGATTTGAAGATCCGAAAATCTTGATTGATTATTAGATATGGTCTTTATTAAGTCCGTGGATTTGAAATGTGGAGAATCTACGTCAACTATGGGTCCATTTTGACAAAATTCATCGATGGCTGGGTCGTTCTGTCTGGATAAGGTGTCTGCAACGACGTTCTGAGAACCGCTACGATGTTTTTTAGTGAAAGTAAACGCTCTCAACTTCATTGACCATCGAGCTAACCTTCCTGATAAATCCTTCTGCCGCATCAGCCATTGAAGGGCTGCATGGTCTGTTATGACTAAGAAATTCTGGCCCTCCATATACGCGCGGAATTTTTTAATTCCTTTTATAACTATTATAAGAACTTCACAGACTGCAGACTGAAATGGGGAAGTCAGAAAAGGAGGGCGAGCAATGGGTTTGGATGCAGTTAAATAGCCGCTTGACTTTGTAGTGTACGTAGTTCGACAGATTTTAACTAACTGGTCTTTTAATAGTGGGTGGTAATTACTAATAAAGAGCACCTTGTACTTCCTTCGCTAGGGATGCGCACTCTTGCTATGCTCGGGTCTAGCTCGCCGTAGGTCGGGCTTCTTTTAGCTTAGGATAGTACGAAACGCTACTACATTTAATAAGTGCTTCTTATTTAAAACAATATTCAAAACTTGATTAATAAAAGAAATGGCATTATATTGATACTACGGATACACGCCGACACGTGTGAAGATAAGCTACAGATTCTGATAAATATTGGGAATTTTGGATGCTAATGATTCCCTAAGTCTTTACCCTCCCTACCATAACAATGCTACCTAAAATATTTACATTGTCCCTTGGCCAAGTTCAAAATAACTCTACCACATATTTAAGAAAGTGTTCAACATAAGTACTCGACAAATCATTAAATCTATTTATTCACAATTCATTCTTTTTCAATATATCTTCAATTATAATTCCATTTATATATATAAATTCAGTTTAGTAAGCTGTTGCATTAAATTTCTTTTACATACTAACAAATTTTAACCTACGTATAATTATCCTAGTCATTCTCTAACTCTTCATTTTCGTTTATATTTAGTGAGTAAAATAAGGTATATAAAAGTAAAGTATAAAGATATAAATAATTGAATATAAAAACAATAGAGAACGCTATAGTCGAGTTCCCCGACTATCTGATACCCGTTACTCAGCTAGTGGAAGTGCGAAGGAGAGTCCTCAACACTGACAGTTTTTGGCGGTTTGTGGGCGTTAGAGTGGGCTCGGCAAAAAGTTTTCTTGCAAGTCGATAGAAATTTACAAGACCAATACAGAAATGAAAAAATATTTAAACATTTTTAAAAAGTGTGGGCCTGGCAGTTTTGTGCCGTTTGTGGGCGTTAGAGTGGGCGTGGCAGCATGATTCGACAAACTTGCGCTGCTTCTATGTCCCTGGAGTCTGTATGCCTAATCTCAACTTTCTAGCTTTTGTAGTTCCTGAGATCTCGACGTTCATACGGTCAGATAGACGGACGGACAGACGGACATGGCCAAATCGACTCGGCTATTGATCCTGATCAAAAATATATATACTTTATATGGTCGGAAACGCTTCCTTCTGCCTGTTACATACTTTTCAACGAATCTAGTATACCCTTTTACTCTACGAGTAACGGGTATAATTAGCAAATATAGTTATACAATCTTTAGCCAAATGCAGATTGTGGCACTTGCGGCAGAGCTAAAACTGCAACGCCATCTAGGTGTCATATTGCGAGGCGTGCGCCACCTGCAAAACGCGTGACGGGATTATTCTGGCGTCATCAGCAGCCATTCTCAAGTTTAAGATCGGCGGAGAAAGTTCGTTTAGTGTTTGTGGGCAATTTAAGCCAAATAAGTGCAAGTCCCAGAGGCGAACCAGATTGGCAAATAGTTTGAACCGGCGGAGAGCTGGGGTAAGTGGATGGAAAAGGGCTAAGATACCCAGACTTTTATCGCCTTACTCTAGTGCAGGGTTTTAAAAGAACAAAATATAACCAGCATACTGATCCGGAAGGATGAAGCGATGCAGCCAGGCAGCGCTAGCAATTCCAGTTTTTTTGTCAGTGCACAAAAGGAAAAAAAGGCAAGGCGGACAATGAATCTTCGGCTGCAGCTACCCAAAAAGGGCAGGGCAAAATCTGCGACCAAGGAAGGCCAACGGACCGCGGAAGAAGTAGCCGCCGATTAGTGGATTTTTGTCAGTTGGCTCGCGCGCTTCGCCAGCAGCATGTAAGTTAATTACTTTGCGGTTAGTAAGGTAAAAAAATAATAAAATAAATTGGAGTTCAGTTAAGAACGACTTTATTTGTATAAATCCAATTTGCAACTAAATTACCCTAAGCTGTCCCTAGCAAGCTGTGAGTCTTTGGCTGTGAGCTGCGCTGCCCTTGGTGGCAGAGGATCGGCGTCGGCTCCGTAGCTTTCCAATAGGCCACGACATCGGCTGATGTTTTGCTGGTCAAATCAGTGCAGTTTTCTTGGAATCACTTGCATTGGTGGGAGCGGAAGTTGTTACCAATCAGATTCTTCGAACTCTACTTGGCAGCTCGGCGTGTGCAGGAAATTATCGAATTCTGCTTGGCAGCTCGGCGTGTGCAGGAAATTATGCAGACGCTGAGCTTGCAGATTGAAGCTTGCTTATTGGGGTTCATTGTTCTGGATTTAAACATTTTTGTTGTTAACTCTTCCCCCTCCAATTTATGCTTGTCCTCAAGCTGTCTCTAAAAGTATGGAATGTCGTTGAACTGAGGTAGCTGGTACTGTGCCTCAGTCGAAGATTGCTCGCGGGTTGTAGGTGCGAGAATCGCGGTGACTTTCGCTTCCATTCCAGGCGTGGGACCTAGTTGCAGGATTATGCTCTTCTTCCGTTGGCTATAGATGTGCAAACCCAGGATGAGAACCAGCACAATCCCAAAGAGCGTTAACAAAGTAATGCTGTTAACTGTTGAATGTGTTCTTATGTTCATCAGCTGTCCAGTGTTGTTTATGTGCAATGCTTCCAATGCTTCAAGAGATAGAACCTTAAGTCTTTCTTTTTCTTCGGCCGTAAACTGCACAAGAGGTGGTCCGGGGGTCGAGACTGTAGGTTCCAAGTTGCTGAACTGCTGGTTGTCGATAATTATCGAGTCATTTTATAGTTGAACCAGATAGGTGCCCTCTAGGTGAAGTTCTGTGTTGTTCCATGTTGCGTTTCCATCGTAGTCGTTTAGTAGGATGATTCCATCGTCGACTTCTTCTATTTTGGGTACATGGTCGGCATTGCTAAAACTACACAGCGCTTTCTGTCCCTGAACTAGCTTTGGTATACATTTTGAATTACTTATATTAACAATTTTTTTCTTATCGCATATTTTTATATATTCTACGGTTTTACAAGTTTGGGGAATGCCATAGGTAATGTTTTTGTAAACAAAGATTTCTTGAAAGTTTAAGTGTATGATTGAATTGTTTTTTACTATGGGTTTTATAATAAGGTCTTGGTATTGTATTTCTTCTAAGTTTGGAACTTTTACAATATATAGAAGTGTTGTTTTATTATGTAGAATTGACACATCGGAAAACTCCATTATTTCTTCCATTGATAGGGTTGGCATATTATTTCTTTTAAAAATTTTCTCGATTTCAATTAGCTCATCTTCATTTAATACAAGTGTGTTAACTACGTTTAATCGTGCCCATTGAATGGCATATTTAATGTTAATAATTTCTTCTTTTAAAAGGCGAATCTGGTTGTGCAAACTAATAGCCGTCTCGATACACTGACTTTATACGATCGAGAGTAAAAGGATACTAGATTGTGAAAAGTATGTAACAGCAGAAGAAGGTTTCGACATATAAAGTATATATTCTTGATCAGGATCAATAGCAGTCGATTTGGCTGTGTCTGTCGTCGTCTGTCGTCTGTCGTTGTCGTCTGTCCGTCTGTCCGTCTTCTGTCGTATGAGTGAGATTCAGAATACAAAAGAAAGTTAGATAAGCATACAGACTCAGGAATAGACGCAGCAAGTTTGTCGAATCATGCTGCACGACTCTACGCCCAAACGAAAACTGCACCAATTTTGAATGTTTGATATTTTCATTTTGTATTGGTGTTTATTTATCGATTGTCAAAAATTTGCAGACTTACGAAGCTAGACATTTGAAAATGTTTGTATTTTTTTTTGTATTAGTTCTAAATTTATCGATTGCCAAAAACGAGCATATACGATCACTGAAGTTGATTTTATTTTGTATTATTTATTCTTCCGTTGCAAACTTTCTCGTTAACTAAAAAAATGGAGACTCTCCCTGTTGGTTAGTATATATGGTCCAATAGATTGTGATTAATCTGAAGTTATTTTTTTTTTTTTTTTTTTTTTTTTTATTGTCATAAGTTTATCTAAGTTCTGCTCTATCATAACCAGGTCATCATGATCTGGGCTGCCCGCTATGTACTTCCATCCTGACCCTAGCCAATTTAAGGACCTAGTTTTTCGAGTTTTGGGAAAGGCTGTGATTGTTCGGAATATGTGAGTAGTTGTGTTTATCTCATGGTGAAGGGTAGCGTATAATGGACTGCGTTTAAGGCTATTTTCCGTATGTTCATGTAAAATATCTAAAGCGGTTTGGATTTGGTCGAGGTTAATGAGGTGTATTAGTTTAGTTGTTGAGGTTTGTAGTTTTCCGATCCCCTTGTTCATTGTCAGTATCTGTGCGTTCGTATAGTTTGTAAGGTTCATCGTTCCACTGACATCGTTCGTAATCCATAGTAATATTCTGAAAAATTTTAGATTTTGATATGGCTTTTATGTACCGTTTTTCCCGATTCTGTTGTTACTGACTGTAGTGTGCTTGTTTTCCTTAACTATTTCTTTCCTATATCTTGGGGAAAGCTTTGAACCTAATCTAGTGTTTATTTTTACGAATATTTCTTCTCCTGGCTGATAGTTTAGTATTTCGTTTTTTTTCTTATTGTGGTTTGTTCGGTCAATTTCCTGTTTATTTTTAAGTCTTTCAATATTGTCTTGTCTGGCTGTCTCGTATTGGTCCGGGTCTGTTGTTACTCTCCTACCGAAGAATACTTCTAATGGTCGTTTCTTTGTAACCGAATGAAAACTGTAATTGTACTCGTAAACTGCCCTTTCTAAAAGTTCTTTAAAGTTTCTCTCAGTGCCCTCTTTCTTGAGGCATCTCATTATCTCTGAGAGTGTTGAATGGAATCGTTCTACCTGACCGTTAACGGTACTTTTGTATGGTGGGGAAGTATAGACTTCTATCTGTAACTGCTCCAACATGAACTTAATTGATTGGGAATTGAAAGCTTTTTCGTTGTCCATAACGATATGTTTTGGGACTCCGAAATAAAATATAATGTCACGCAAAGGCGTTCTGATATCTTCTATTGCTTTTGAATTTATAATTCGTGCTTGCGCTAATTTAGAAAACTTATCTATTGCAGTGAGTTCTAAGTGTCGTTCTGTAGAATAAATGTCAATGTGCAATATGTGACCGGATATCTGGATAGTTCTTGAATTTCCGGATTTGGGGGGTGTCTGTCATATTTAGCTTCTTTGCAAAGTTTACATTGCTTAACTAAATGTATAATTTTTTGTTTCATTCTTGGAAAATAATAGGTTTCTCCTAGTTGCTTTTGATTTTCTAGAGCGTTTCGATGTGCTCTCCTATGTATTTGAAGAATTCTTTCTTCCTGTTCAGTTTCGTCTGTCAAGTCTTCTACCCTGAATTGGGTGAATCGAGTTTTGATTCCTTTAAAGTGACTTCTGTACGTTGTTTGTATCTTTCCCATAATGTCTTCAGTCGTGTGAATGCCGTTAATTACGGAAGGGTTGAGGTGTTTTTTTAGGTCTGTTATTATATCGTCCGTGGTGTATTCGAGTCTGTATATTTCATGTCTATGGAAAGTAGGAAATGGGATGGTGAACTTGTAGTCATATTTATTTGATTTATAAAAGAATATCTGATTTTTGAAAACATTTATTGGGGCTTCGACGCTAGGGATTAGGTCATGGCTAGAACTTTCGGCGCTATGTTGTGTAGATGCAACAGAGTTAATCTGCTCTAAAGGTATTCTTGAGAGCGCGTCTGCAACAACATTTTCTTTTCCTGGTTTATAAAATATTTCATAATCATATTCCTCCAAATAAGCTTTCCATCTCTTGATTCTGGCGTTTCCATTCCAGCTACTCAGAGAATGTGTTAAAGGTTGATGGTCTGTAAAGATCTTAACCTTTGCTTTACCGTATAGGTAATTTTTGAGGGCCTTGAGTGCCCAAATTATGTTTAGCATTTCTTTTTCGTTCGCCGCGTAGTTCTCTTCGGCTTTGGAAAGTGTTCTAGAAAGAAATGATATAGGGTGGTTATCTTGCGATAGAACTGCGCCGATCGCGAAATTTGAAGCATCAGTAGTTAAATGGAACTCCTTATTGAAATCTGGGTAACGGAGAATTATTTCTTTTGACACTAAGTTACTTTTAAGCTTCTTGAAAGATTCTAGAGCTTCTTTGTCTAATGAAATTATTTTTTTGGATGACATTCTTTTGGACACGTGTCCACACGTGTTTTGCTAATTTGGCATAATTTTGTATAAATCTTCTATAATAGCCGGAAAGGCCTAGGAAGGATCTTAGATCCCTCAAAGTTTTAGGGCAGGGATAATTTACTCGGGTTTGTTTCTATTCCCCTATCGGAGACAACAAATCCAAGGAATTCGACTTTGTTTTTCATGAACTCACATTTGTCTAGCTGACATTTCATGTTGGCGTTCTGTAAAGTTTGAAAAATTTTAGCCAAGTTCTCAATATGCGTATCATCATCTTTGCTAAATATGATGATATCGTCTATGTAAATAAAACATATTTTTCCAATATGTTCACGAAGTATGTCGTCTAATGCACGTTGGAAAATTGAGGGCGCATTCTTAAGACCAAATGGGAGTCGTGTAAACTCATATTTTCCGTTGTTTACGGAGAAGGCGGTCTTTTCTATGTCACTATTTTTTAACGATATTTTTTTTCGCCTGAAGCGTCTGCCTTTTTGGGTGCAATCCACACTGGTGAATTGTACGGAGACCTAGAAGGTCGAATTATACCATCTTCTAAAAGTTCTTTTATCTGTTTGTTTACTTCATCTTTCAGTGTCATTGGATACTGATAGAATTTTGAGTAAATAGGATTATCGGACGAGGTTCGGATCGTTGCCTTTACGTTAGTTGTGTAGGTCAGTTTTTGGTTTGGGTCTGCGAACAAGTCTGGAAACGACTTGAGTAGTTCGCTTAGCTTGGTTTTTTGTTTGTCGGACAAGTGGGATGTTCTCGGAATAATTGTGTTGACTGCTTCGAATATTTTTTCTTTTATGGGGATCGAGAGACCGTTCTTTAATATCATAATATTTTTGCTGATTTTTATTATTGCCCCTAATTCTTTTAAACTATCATTGCCCAAAATGGCATCGAAAGATTTTAATGTGGGCAACAGAAAAAATTTTTCTTCAACATCCTGAATATTAAAAAGGTTTGCTACCTTATGATGCGTAATTACTGTGCTGCCGCCTACTGAAACAGCATTGAAAGGTGATTTATTCTGTATAGGGTTATTGACGAATTTAGGTTGGATATAATTTCGGTTTGAACCGGTGTCTATAAGTATTCTAATAAATTTGCCATTCCTCATCTTGCATAAAAAGTATGGAAGAGAGGAATTTTTATTCTAAAAAATTTAACCCAGCGTTGTCGTAGTAGTCGTAAGTGTTATTGTCAGCATCCGCTTCATCTATCTGATCTATGTAGTCGTCCAAGTTGTCGTCAAGGTAGTTGTGGTCCTCGTACTCTGCCATAGCTTGTTCGTAGTCCGTCGTGGTTAATGGAGTCTCCGTGGAACGCGTTTCGTTTTCTTCTGTTGTAGTCTGTATGTTAAAGTTCCTTTGACGCTTCATCCCATCTGGTATTGGGCCAGGTGGTCTTTTACCTAGTTCAAAGCGAGGTCTGTTCATGTAGTTCACCATTCTCGTCTGTACACTGGGATCCACATCCATAGGTTCTGGACGAGGCAGTGGTTTTGGGGCCTGTGGCCTAGGTGGCGCTGACTGCTGTGGCGGGAATTGCCTATTCTGAAAAGGTCGAGGTGCAGCTACTGGCTGTGCAAGCTGGTAAGTGAAGTTTTGTCGAGGTAAAGCGGTCGGTAGTTGCTGTCCGAATTGATAATATCGAGTTCGGGGGGGTGGAATTGGTGGTTGTCTATTGATAAATAAATTACTGCGAGGAGCAGGTGAAGGCTTTGAAGACTGATTCCTAAACTGTCTTGTCTGTCCTATGTTTGCTGCATGTTTTGCCCTGAAGTTCTGATTTTCTAACTTGAGGCAAAGGTGTAATGCCGAGGGTAAGTCTACTGGTTCTTTAATTCCCAATAGACGAGGCAGATCGCCTTGTAATCCTCGTACGAAGGTGTCTAGAGCCTTATCTCTGTACATTTTCGTCATTAAAAGTTCTGCTTCTCTACCTAATCCCATACAACCGATCTTGTTTAGGATTAGGGATAGGTGTTTATAAACCATTTGATGGAACTCTTCCACAGATTGGTTGGCACCCTGTATAAGCATCGTCATTTGGTATTCTAATGTGTTAATGTCGCGCTTGTCAGCATAATGCAGAGTTAGACATTTCGAAATCGCTAACCAGTTCAGAGGAGTATTGTAAGATTCTAATGCCGTATCGGCGGGTCCTACAATTTTATTACGTATGGTATGTAAAATACCATAGTATTTCGGGGTACCCTGGAAAGCACTGTATGCTTCTAAGATACGGTCTACTCCTTTCTTCCAAGAACTAAATTCTGACGGATCACCGGAAAAGTCACGGATAGATTTAACTATATCCGGTACTCGGTCTAAATCGCCTAAGTTCCCTGCATGCTCTGGGGCAATTACCTGGTCTGTTACGTTTGCGTATTCTTCAGAAGAATTGAGGCGTCTCAAGAAACTTGGTAATTGTTGCGCTAGGATTTCGCTGATTGTGGCTGCTAATGCAGCTCTGTCTACATTTTCGACCATAATTCTATTGTGTTCTAATTCTTCCTGTTGTCTGACGCGTTGTCTAGTCGCTTCGGCACTAAGTATCGAGGGTCTAATCAGGTTGTTCGCGTTAGCCATAAAACAATAAGTAAAACCGAACTAAGAATGGGTCGAGTTTTTTTAAAAAGATCAAGGGAGCAAATGATGGAGCTTTTCTCTAATTATGTTTGGATTGGGTTAGTAAGACCTTGTGTTTTTACTTGAAAATAATATGTTTTTGTGTCTTGAAAATAATATGTTTTTGTATTTTTTTTCTTTTTTTATTTTTATAACCAGTGGCTGGTTTTTCCTTGTACTTTAGAGGGTCCCTTGGGAATCGTAAAGTTGGAATTTGTTATATCACTTTTGTGATCTTTTTGTTTGGTTTATCGTTTTACGGTTTTTCATTGATCACTTAAATTTATATGTTTCTTTGTTCAATTTGTTTGTTAGTTTTGAGTTTTTTTTTAAAATTTGGTTGGTTAAGCTTACAGTACTATGGGTATTCTTTTTGATGTGGCTCCTCCCTCCGACGATCCGGATTTCATCCTTTTTATCTAATGAAGACTACTTGGGATCCAGCGATGCGTACAGGGTTGAGGGGTGGTCTGTGGCCCTGCCTTCAGTCCTTGGAGTCCACCGATGGGCAAATGAACAAGTTAAGTTCGATATGCCAGAGTGAATTTGAACGAACGAAAGATGTTAATTTTCGGTGAGTTGCGCGTTCTTGTCACTCGCGATTAGGCCGGTTGCCGCAAATGTTATTGCGAGCCGCGAACTTACAAAACGTTTTGTTGTATCATACGCGCACCGGTCCCTGTTCGGGCGCCAGTTAATTACTTTGCGGTTAGCAAGGTAAAAAAATAATAAAATAAATTGGAGTTCAGTTAAGAACGACTTTATTTGTATAAATCCAATTTGCAACTAAATTACCCTAAGCTGTCCCTAGCAAGCTGTGAGTCTTTGGCTGTGAGCTGCGCTGCCCTTGGTGGCAGAGGATCGGAGTCGGCTCCTTAGCTTTCCAATAGGCCACGACATCGGCTGATGTTTTGCTGGTCAAATCAGTGCAGTCTTCTTGGAATCACTTGCATTGGTGGGAGCGGAAGTTGTTACCAATCAGATTCTTCGAACTCTACTTGGCAGCTCGGCGTGTGCAGGAAATTATCGAATTCTGCTTGGCAGCTCGGCGTGTGCAGGAAATTATGCAGACGCTGAGCTTGCAGATTGAAGCTTGCTTATTGGGGTTCATTGTTCTGGATTTAAACATTTTTGTTGTTAACTTGTATTTATAAAGATTGAAAATCGAAAGAAAAAGTCCAATCCGCTCGCGAATGCGCTGAACGCGATTTAAAACTAATAACTAATATAACCCCGCATTTTGGGCAAATTTAAAGAAAGTAAAAAAATCCAAAAAAAAAAAGAAGAAAAAAACATAACTACGGAAAAAAAAAGATAATTATGTTTTTGTAAATTAGGTTAAGAATTTTTATTATTGTGGAAAAGTAATGCGCAAATTAATGTGAGGAGAAGTGTCTGATTTCTTTGCTTTGTGTTTTATGTTTGTGTTAAATTTGTAAGCCACACGGAAAAAAAAATGTCCCAACTTTGACAGGAGAGGGAGAAAAAAAATAACAGGGATACCTCATAAGAATGTGTGCGAAGTAATCAATATTTTTATTATACCTGTTACTCGTAGAGTAAAAGGGTATACTAGATTCGTTGAAAAGTATGTAACAGGCAGAAGGAAGCGTTTCCGACCATATAAAGTATATATATTCTTAATCAGGATCAGTAGCCGAGGTGATCTGGCCATGTCCGTCTGTCCGTCCGTCTGTCTGTCCGTCTGTCCGTCTGTCCTTATGAACGTCGAGATCTCAGGAACTACAAAAGCTAGAAAGATGAGATTAAGTATACAGACTCCAGGGACATGGACGCAGCGCAAGTTTGTCGATTCAGGTTGCCAAGCCCACTCTAACGCCCACAAACCGCCCAAAACTGCCACGCCCACATTTTTGAAAAATGTTTTAATATTTTTTCATTTTTGTATTGGTCTTGTAAATTTCTATCGATTTGCAAAAAAACTTTTTGCCACGCCCACTCTAACGCCCACAAACCGCCCAAAGCTGCCACGCCCACACTTTTAAAAAATGTTTTGATATTTTTTCATTTTTGTATTAGTCTTGTAAATTTCTATCTATTTGCCAAAAAACTTTTGGCCACGCCCACTCTAACGCCCACAAACCGCCAAAAACTGTCCTTCGCACTTACACTAGCTGAGTAACGGGTATCAGATAGTCGGGGAACTCGACTATAGCGTTCTCTCTTGTTTTTATAATCAAAAAAGAAAAACTTTCCTCCCAAAGAAATAGCTACCGTCGCCGAAAGCGCTTTCTCCGATGGAAGTTACAAGAGAAAAGGGTGAGTCACCAAAGAAAAACCATATTGATTATGTTGGCCAAATTAAAGTGAGTTTAGCTCTAAAGGCATTAACGTAGATGTCCCTATTGTTTTTTTATCCTTTGAAACGCTTAAATAAATACTAACGTAAAGAATCATAAAGGAAATGCAAAAGAAATAAACATAATTACACTGAAGTCCGAAAAAGTCACTATTTTAATTCACGCATATTATTATCCTGTAATTTTCTTGTCCATTTTTTTATATATTTTTAATCCTCACTTTTCATACATTCCAAAACCAATAATTTAATTATATGCAAAAATGCATATTTTTACATATTCGTTCCTATTTATCTTATATGCCTAGTTTTGAGATTGTTTATATGTACTAGTAATAAAATCCAATTTATAATGTGGTAATTCTCTAAGTTTTTGCCGCAGCTAGCATGAGGCCAGCATGGAAAATTATGATGATGAGATGGTAATTGGCAGGGCGGGTCAGCGAAGGCCTCCAACAACACCGGAGGCTGGCCGAGATCGGTTTGGCGTGAACCATTTGAACATGTTTTCCGCTTCTAGTTGTCTGTAATGTGAGTTCTCCTACTTCCGGATCAGGTTAGCTTGTCTAGCACGCGAAAATAAGTATTATAATCAGAAATAGGCAAATATGGGATCGCAACAAGACCACCACCCCCTTTTACCGCCAAGCAGCAGCCGGACCATCGCTCGCGTGCTCTCGATACCCATCGAACACCATGCATGACTTTATTCTTGGATGTGATACGTTACATTTATGAATAATTAAGATAATTATGATTATTAATTCTTTGGTGCCCAAACGTGTTGGCCACATCTTTAGATGTGCTCACAGACTCATATACATACACAATCTTTTTCTATTACTATTTAGCTATGAGCTATGAGAATCATTTGTGGGCGAACCACATTTGAGCATAACACAACACAAATACTTTTTAGTTCCGCTGTAGTTCCTGTTCCAATCGGCCTCGCAAGTCAGTAATTACAAAAGATTTACAACTGCCCTATCACCTACATTTTTATTTCTGAGCCACACAGAGCAGCTTATCAGTACGCATAGGACAAGCAGGTGAACAATCTTTTAATAAGAGGTAGTCTGACCACGGCTGATTGGCTGTAATGAAGGGTCATGTTTTCTTATACGGAAGCTGAATCGTTAAAGAAGTTTACAGACCACAGACGACGGCAATAGAGATACGCTCCGTTCTTCTTGAAGAAGGGTGCAGGCGGTAGTCGCGTGGACCGCAGTCAGTGCTTATCTCTTAAGCTTAGCCACCGACCACGAATGACCACCTGCACAGCAATTGCGCGACAAAACTTCTTTGTTTTCCTTATGTTCTTTTTTTATAGTCAAACGGTAGACTCGTTTAGAAACCAATTACACATTTGCAGGGGAACAAGCTATGCTTGTCGGCGAAATATAATATATGTATGTTTTTTGTTTGGCAATCAATCTTTCTCAAGTTTTGGAAGAGTTCCGGTTGCATGATTTGCGTTATTTTTCTATCTATTTACAATTACAAGATTTAACTTTAAAACCAAAGTCATTAGCTGATATATTAATGTGTTACTGCTGAAAAAAGGAAAGCGCAACGAACAAGCAGCTGATAAGCAAAGGGAGGTCATTGAACCTCGAATAGGCAAGTGCAAGAATAGCAAGAGAACAAACGCAATCGTTGATATTTACATTATTTGGGCATTTGAATTTTTGTGATTTAACGATTTGAATTGATTTTTGTTTGATTTGCCATTTCATTTGTTCGTTTGATTGCAATAAATATTTTTATTAGTTCTGATTTGATATATTAGTTACTTCGTTTGTTTAATTGGATCATTAATTTTAACTATTTTTTAAATTTATTGTATGTTTTTGGCGATCACTCCATTCGTTTAATTAAATTACACTCCGTCTTATTAATTTTTTTTTGGATTTATTGTTCTATTTATTTTCAATTTCGATGTTACAATTTTGAATTATTTTTTCTGAATTTTATTTATGTGGTTAGATTAGATTATTTCTGTAATTAATTATTCTGATTGGATTTCGATTTAATTTATTTATTGTCCTATTTATTATCATTTATTTATGGGATTCGATATTTTATATTTATAATATTTTTATTTGTTTACTTGTATACATTATTAAATAATAGTTATTAGTTGCTTACTAAATTCATTGGTCTAAATTGGCAAAACTGCCGCTGTCCGAGGAAGAGGGACCCGCAGGATCCTCTCCCAAATGCATCGTGTGTGAAAAATCGTTGGCATCTGCATCTATAGTGAAGATCAAGTGTGGGCGGGCATAAGTTCCACAAAAATTGTTTCGAGGTCTACTCCAAAACCAGCAACACCTGTCCGATTTGCAAAGAACCTCAACATCATACTAGGTTGCAGAAACTGCAGAACACGCCTTCAAGATCTGCTCCAGCCATAAATGAAGATGCGGGGCAAGCAGAAATTCCTCAGCAGTTAATAGGGAACATGGTAGCAGAACAAGTCAAGGCCATGCAAAATGAACTACTTACACAGCTGTCGGAAATAATGTCGCAGCTTATAACTACAAGCCAATTTAGCTGTGCATTTTCCGCAACCAGCTATTACCACTGCCAATATAGACACGAGGTGATATTCAGAGTCGGTAAATTTTCAGGTTGGAGGGCCAACAAGTATGGTACATGGCTCTGGAAGGGAAACTCCAAGAACAGAGGTTACCGATCTTGTGCAACGACCCGATAAAGTTGGCCAAATACTTAACAGTTGGAAGCTAAGATTCAGTGGCAGTCCAGAGGGCCTGGGAGTTGATAATTTCATATATCGGGTAGAGGCGCTTACACAGCAGACGCTAGAAGGGAATTTTGTGGCTTTATGCAGCAATTCTAGTTTGCTGTTTGATGGCAAAGCGCGAGATTTCTATTGGCGTTTTCACAAGTCCGTTAGGGAGGTACGATGGGACTCGCTTTGCTATGCTCTACGAAAGCAATTTCGGGACACCCGCACTGATGTGGATATTAGAGAAGCTATCCGAGACAGAAAACAAAGGGAGAAAGAGGATTTCGACACATTTCACGATGCAATTATGCAGCTTATGGATATCTTAGAAACGCCAATGTCAGAGCGAGATGTGGTGGACACTCTGAGTAGGAATTTACGACCGGAAATTCGGCATGAACTCCTGAATGTTAATGTCGGCACCATCGATCGGCTGCGCGAGATTTGTCGGCGAAGAGAAAGGTTTTTAGACGACGTAAGGCGAGGCCATAGCTATCAAAAGAGTATCCCTTTTCGCAAGAATGTCTCCGAGTTAATCGAGGAAATCCATTTGGATGACGCAGTTGAATTTTCGGATGACGGAGATGAAGGAGAAATATGTGCTATGGCGTTAATTTGTTGGTACTGTCGCAAAGAGGGTCATAGGTATCAGGACTGCGAGGGAAAACGCAAAATTTTCTGCTTTGGTTGTGGACGCCCGAATACTTACAAGCCATCTTGCGTAAAATGCCAAAAAAAACTCCAAGATGAGCACACAGCCTCGTCAGCAGTCGTGTGTTCAGCGCCAGAAATCGACGAACCCAGATGCGAGCCAGTAGAAAAAAAAAACTTATCACCTACAATAAATTTCCCGAATTTGTCCAATAGCATTGTCAGTCCGTTTACTCCTTGGCCACAGTTAATAAAATCTAATCAGTTATCCTTAAATCCAATGTCAGTCAGTCCGAAGAAAAGATCGCGAAATGCAAACAGGATGAGAGCTTTTTGGCGAGCAGCAAAAGCTGTTAACGCTATCCGTTATAGGAAGGCCGATAAACGCCCTTACGCTGAGGTGCGTTTCCTGGATAAAGTAGTGTTAGGATTGCTCGATACCGGAGCCGCAATGAGTGTGGTTGGTGGCAATTTAGCTGAGCAAATTGTTGTCAGTAAAATTCCTTTTAAACGCGCTGCATCGGTTGCAAGCACGGCGGATGGCAAAAAGCAAGAAGTAATTGGCCGGCTTAGAACTCCTGGGAATAGATTTCTGGAAGGAATTCGATATTCTGCCGGTTAGTATGAGTGTGGATGAAATATCCCCTGAATCACATTGTTGAAAATACAAAAGTCACACTTATGCAAATCTGTGTGAATGCGATAGTGATGGGAGATCTTGGAGAGAACGCGCTCTATTATTGCTCTCTTTGTTCTCTCTAGTTGTTGCCTCTTACATGCTCATTATAAAGTTATCGTCCTATTCGCTTGCAGACTACTAATGAGTGCGGTTCGGTGGCTTAATAAAGGAAGTATCAAACCAGAATAAAATAATTGTGTTTTCACTGATTGGCTGAAGGGCTGGATTATAATAAACATAAACGTGAACTATAATCATAACTATAATAGGTTATGGGCCCAGTCACACTTTCGGCCTAACAGTGAAATTAATTAATTGTGAAAATAAAAACGAACAACGAATAAAATCGAAAACCAATGCATACGAATTCTACGAAATACATACATGTGTATGTATGACGATATGAAGAAACGGTGAACAATTCTGGTTAAGTATTAAAAGCGGTGCAGCATCGAAAAAGTGATTCTAAGAAGCGCAAAGCAATCAGAAAATAGAAAAGAAAAAAAAAAGAGGAGGAACAGTTAGTTTTAGTCAAGAAAAGGAAAGGAAAGGCAAGACATGGATAAAGGAAAAAGGAACATAAAACCGTTCAATGGTGAAAAATATTCTATATGGAAGTTCCGAATAAGGGCACTGTTAGAGGAAAACGATTTGCTAGATGTAATAGATAAAGAACAAACAGAAATAAGCGAGGAAGTAAAATGGGCAGAAAGAAACGCAAAGGGGATCATAATAAGGGTTTTTTTAGAGTATAGAACTAAGGCATACTGTCAAGATGGCGACCGATTAACAGCTGTCAAGTGATTATCTCAGTTTGGTTGGCAATTCGTCATGCGTGCTTACAAATCCAACTCGTGCAAGAATGAAACAAACGATCATCAAGCAAGGCGTAGATTCGTCGAATGGCCAAACGAATTGTTGTTCCATTTTCATAAGCTCCAGATTTGTGATTTAACACCGCTAGACTACTTTTGTGGGCTATGTAAATCATTGGTCTATGCGATAAGCACAAACGCTAAACCATTGGAAGACAAATTCGCCGTGTTATTGCGATATACGGCAAATGTGGAAAAATCATTGCAAATGGACGTCAGATTACTACATCCGAGCAGCCGTGGGTCATATGCAGAAATCATATTAAAAGTAATGCACAAGATATCTTCATGTCAATAAAATCATGTCATCGAATAATCATCGTTTTTATGCAATTAAAGTTCTATACCTAAAAAAAACACCTATAGAATATCTGAGTGACTCTTTTTAAAATTTGCAACAATGACAATACGGCAAAGCAGATTTTTGAAAAATTGGATTCTATTTATGAGCGTAAAAGCTTGGCATCTCAACTGTCACTACGCAAGCAATTATTCTCTTTAAAATTAAAGGGTGATACTCAGTTAGTGAACCATTTTCATTTATTTGATGATTTAATAACGGAGTTAGTTGCGGCCGGAGCAAAGTTGGACGAAATGGACAAAGTTGCTCATCTGCTTAATACCCTTTCGACCAACTATGAAGGGGTAATAACAGCTATAGAAACTCTTACTGAGAGCAATTTAACATTAGACTTCGTAAAGACACGCCTGCTCGATCATGAAATAAAATTAAGAGGAATTAACAAAGACACAAGTGCTAAAGTGCTGCAAGCTATAGGCAATCGAGAGCATAGGGAAAATACATTCAAAAATAAAGCTATGAAATTTATAAAGAAACCTTTTAAGAATAAGCCCAAACTAAAATGTTTTCATTGCAAGAAATTGGGACACATAAAAAAAGATTGTTTTCTATTGAAAAGGCAGGCAGGAAACCAGAATATTCCCGATGGAAATAGTGTTAGAGAGAGACAGGCTCAGATGGCGGCAGAAACACGCACACAGCCAGAACGTGCGTTTGCTTTTCTGATGAATTCAGGAGTTAGAGATAAACAGAAGCAGAAGGTAGCAACACAGCGAAAATGCGCAGTTGCATCTATGGTGAAATTAGCAAATTACATGGAAAAGCCATATGAAGTCAATTTTATATTAGATTCGGGGCATCAGACCACCTAGTGAATGATATTAATTTATTTTCGGAGTATGAGAATTTAAATGTAAACGTGGCTATTGAGATTGCAAAGCGTGGAGAATTTGTATATGCTACTGCGAAAGGACAAGTTAAACTTAACAATTCTGGAAGCAACATTACATTACACAACGTGCTGTATTGTAAGGAAATCCCGCACAATTTGCTATCCGTAAAAAAGATGATAGATGCTGGAATGTCCGTTGAGTTTAATACGGATGGTATTAAAGTAATCAAAAACGGTAACTTGGTATTCAAAGGAATATGTGAGTATAATGTACCGACTGTTAAATTTAATTTAAATAGTAAATTATACACATCTGTAATATCAAATGATGTAGAGTATCGCTTGTGGCATGAAAGATTGGGACATATAAGTGTAGGAAAATTCTTAGAAATTAAGCGAGATGGCTTGTTTGAAGATAGTGAACTTATAAAAAACGTAAAAGTAAATAGTAGTAAATTATGTGAGGCGTGTATTAACGGAAAGCAATCAAGACTAAAATTTGAAAAATGCAAAAATAAAGAAAATATTCAACGCCCACTATTTGTAATTCATTCGGATGTATGTGGCCCGATTACGCCCTCAACTATTGACAATAAAAATTACTATGTAGTATTTATTGATCAATATACACATTATACTGTGACGTATTTAATAACTTATAAATCGGACGTGTTTTTTGTATTTAAAGATTTCGTAGCGAAGAGTGAGGCTCATTTCAATCTAAAAATGGTTAACCTATATATTGATAATGGAAGGGAATATCTCTCTAATGAAATGCGTGAATTTTGTGTAGAAAAAGGTATCAGCTATCATTTGACGGTTCCTCATACCCCACAACTAAATGGTGTTGCAGAGCGGATGATTAGAACAATCACTGAAAAAGCTCGTTCTATGATTAACTGTACTAAACTAAATAAAAGTTTTTGGGGTGAAGCTGTTTTGACAGCAACATATTTAATTAACAGGTCCCCAAGTAGAGCTTTAGAAAATATGAGAAAAACACCATTTGAGATGTGGCATAAAAAGAAGCCGGTTTTGAAATATTTAAAGATATTTGGCTCGACAGTGTATGCACTAAATAAAGTGCGAAAGCGAAAATTTGACGAGAAATCGATCAAAACTATACTTGTCAGATATGAGCCAAATGGCTATAAGTTGTGGAATGAGAACTCGAGAAAATTTATGACAGCTAGAGATGTAGTGGTGGATGAAATGAACATGAAATATGTGACTTCAAATGAAAATGACTCTGTGAAAGAACATGATTGTGATTCTCCAATTGAGGAGAATGAAGAGTTGAATTTTCCATTGCAGGAAAATTGTGAATCTAGGGATTCGAAGTCAAATGAAAATGACTCTGTGAAAGAACATGATTGTGATTCTCCAATTGAGGAGAATGAAGAGTTGAATTTTCCATTGCAGGAAAATTGTGAATCTACGGATTCGAAGTCTGTTGAAAATCTAAACGAAAATTCCACTTGTCTCGAGAATACCGATCCAGTGGCTGAAACTGGTGATGAAATAAAAGAAAATATAAATCAAGAAGAAATTAGACGCAGTGAGAGAATTAAAGGCAAACCAAAGTTATCATATAGATTTTTTAGAAAAGTGTCTGATGAATACTCAAATGTGTTCAAATGATATTCCAAATACATATGAAGAGATTAAAACTCGTGATGACAGAATCTTGTGGGAAGATGCCATTAAAGATGAATTGAATTCTCATTTTGCAAATAATACATGGAGCTTAGTGCAAATGCCTAAGGAGAAAAATATAGTAGATTGCAAATGGGTATTTAGTATAAAACAAGATGAAAATGGTAATTTACTTAAATATAAGGCAAGATTGGTAGCCAGGGGATTCACTCAAGAATATATGATGGATTATGATGAAACTTTTGCACCAGTTGCACGAATTTCTAGTTTTAGATATCTTTTAGCTTTTTCAAATCAATATAATTTACTGATCCATCAGATGGATGTCAAAACAGCTTTTTTAAATGGAACACTGAAAGATGAAATTTATATGAAGATTCCAAAAGGTTTAAACCAGTATGATGGAAATAAAGTATGTAAACTTAATAAAGCCATTTATGGTCTAAAACAAGCTGCCAGATGCTGGTTTGAGATATTTGAAAGTGCATTAAAAAGTTTTGGATTTCGGAGCCTAGAAGTAGACAGATGTATATATATTTTAGATGAAGGAGATACACATAAAAATATATATGTACTCTTATAAGTTAATTACTTTGCGGTTAGCAAGGTAAAAAAATAATAAAATAAATTGGAGTTCAGTTAAGAACGACTTTATTTGTATAAATCCAATTTGCAACTGAATTACCCTAAGCTGTCCCTAGCAAGCTGTGAGTCTTTGGCTGTGAGCTGCGCTGCCCTTGGTGGCAGAGGATCGGCGTCGGCTCCGTAGCTTTCCAATAGGCCACGACATCGGCTGATGTTTTGCTGGTCAAATCAGTGCAGTCTTCTTGGAATCACTTGCATTGGTGGGAGCGGAAGTTGTTACCAATCAGATTCTTCGAACTCTACTTGGCAGCTCGGCGTGTGCAGGAAATTATCGAATTCTGCTTGGCAGCTCGGCGTGTGCAGGAAATTATGCAGACGCTGAGCTTGCAGATTGAAGCTTGCTTATTGGGGTTCATTGTTCTGGATTTAAACATTTTTGTTGTTAACTCTTCCCCCTCCAATTTATGCTTGTCCTCAAGCTGTCTCTTAAAGTATGGAATGTCGTTGAACTGAGGTAGCTGGTACTGTGCCTCAGTCGAAGATTGCGCGCGGGTTGTAGGTGCGAGAATCGCGGTGACTTTCGCTTCCATTCCAGGCGTGGGACCTAGTTGCAGGGTTATGCTCTTCTTCCGTTGGCTATAGCTGTGCAAACCCAAGATGAGAACCAGCACAATCCCAAAGAGCGTTAACAAAGTAATGCTGTTAACTGTTGAATGTGTTCTTATGTTCATCAGCTGTCCAGTGTTGTTTATGTGCAATGCTTCCAATGCTTCAAGAGATAGAACCTTAAGTCTTTCTTTTTCTTCGGCCGTAAACTGCACAAGAGGTGTCCGGGGGTCGAGACTGTAGGTTCCAAGTTGCTGAACTGCTGGTTGTCGATAATTATCGAGTCATTTGATAGTTGAACCAGATAGGTGCCCTCTAGGTGAAGTTCTGTGTTGTTCCATGTTGCGTTTCCATCGTAGTCGTTTAGTAGGATGATTCCATCGTCGACTTCTTCTATTTTGGGTACATGGTCGGCATTGCTAAAACTACACAGCGCTTTCTGTCCCTGAACTAGTTTGGTATACATTTTGAATTACTTATATTAACAATTTTTTTCTTATCGCATATTTTTATATATTCTACGGTTTTACAAGTTTGGGGAATGCCATAGGTAATGTTTTTGTAAACAAAGATTTCTTGAAAGTTTAAGTGAATGATTGAATTGTTTTTTACTATGGGTTTTATAATAAGGTCTTGGTATTGTATTTCTTCTAAGTTTGGAACTTTTATAATATATAGAAGTGTTGTTTTATTATGTAGAATTGACACATCGGAAAACTCCATTATTTCTTCCATTGATAGGGTTGGCATATTATTTCTTTTAAAAATTTTCTCGATTTCAATTAGCTCATCTTCATTTAATACAAGTGTGTTAACTACGTTTAATCGTGCCCATTGAATGGCATATTTAATGTTAATAATTTCTTCTTTTAAAAGGCGAATCTGGTTGTGCAAACTAATAGCCGTCTCGATACTTACTGAACTGCTTTTTTGAATAGAATTGCTGAGAGCATTAGATACTGAAGTTAGTTTATTTATTCTTCCTTCTAACTGTTTGTTAATAATGACCTGTTGGTTATTATTGTCAATAAGTTTATCTAAGTTCTGCTCTATCATAACCAGGTCATCATGATCTGGGCTACCCGCTATGTACTTCCATCCTGACCCTAGCCAATTTAAGGACCTAGTTTTTCGAGTTTTGGGAAAGGCTGTGATTGTTCGGAATATGTGAGTAGTTGTGTTTATCTCATGGTGAAGGGTAGCGTATAATGGACTGCGTTTAAGGCTATTTTCCGTATGTTCATGTAAAATATCTAAAGCGGTTTGGATTTGATCGAGGTTAATGAGGTGTATTAGTTTAGTTGTTGAGGTTTGTAGTTTTCCGATCCCCTTGTTCATTGTCAATATCTGTGCGTTCGTATAGTTTGTAAGGTTCATCGTTCCACTGACATCGTTCGTAATCCATAGTAATATTCTGAAAAATTTTAGATTTTGATATGGCTTTTATGTACCGTTTTTTTTATGTTTTTGTTACTGTAGTGTGCTTGTTTTCCTTAACTATTTCTTTCCTATATCTTGGGGAAAGCTTTGAATCTAATCTAGTGTTTATTTTTACGAATATTTCTTCTCCTGGCTGATAGTTTAGTATTTCGTTTTTTTTCTTATTGTGGTTTGTTCGGTCAATTTCCTGTTTATTTTTAAGTCTTTCAATATTGTCTTGTCTGGCTGTCTCGTATTGGTCCGGGTCTGTTGTTACTCTCCTACCGAAGAATACTTCTAATGGTCGTTTCTTTGTAACCGAATGAAAACTGTAATTGTACTCGTAAACTGCCCTTTCTAAAAGTTCTTTAAAGTTTCTCTCAGTGCCCTCTTTCTTGAGGCATCTCATTATCTCTGAGAGTGTTGAATGGAATCGTTCTACCTGACCGTTAACGGTACTTTTGTATGGTGGGGCAGTATAGACTTCTATCTGTAGCTGCTCCAACATGAACTTAATTGATTGGGAATTGAAAGCTTTTTCGTTGTCCATAACGATATGTTTTGGGACTCCGAAATAAAATATAATGTCACGCAAAGGCGTTCTGATATCTTCTATTGCTTTTGAATTTATAATTCGTGCTTGCGCTAATTTAGAAAACTTATCTATTGCAGTGAGTACTAAGTGTCGTTCTGTAGAATAAATGTCAATGTGCAATATGTGACCGGGATATTCTGGAATAGGAGTTTCTTGAATTTCCGGATTTGGGGGGTGTCTGTCATATTTAGCTTCTTTGCAAAGTTTACATTGCTTAACTAAATGTATAATTTTTTGTTTCATTCTTGGAAAATAATAGGTTTCTCCTAGTTGCTTTTGATTTTCTAGAGCGTTTCGATGTGCTCTCCTATGTATTTGAAGAATTCTTTCTTCCTGTTCAGTTTCGTCTGTCAAGTCTTCTACCCTGAATTGGGTGAATCGAGTTTTGATTCCTTTAAAGTGACTTCTGTACGTTGTTTGTATCTTTCCCATAATGTCTTCAGTCGTGTGAATGCCGTTAATTACGGAAGGGTTGAGGTGTTTTTTTAGGTCTGTTATTATATCGTCCGTGGTGTATTCGAGTCTGTATATTTCATGTCTATGGAAAGTAGGAAATGGGATGGTGAACTTGTAGTCATATTTATTTGATTTATAAAAGAATATCTGATTTTTGAAAACATTTATTGGGGCTTCGACGCTAGGGATTAGGTCATGGCTAGAACTTTCGGCGCTATGTTGTGTAGAGGCAACAGAGTTAATCTGCTCTAAAGGTATTCTTGAGAGCGCGTCTGCAACAACATTTTCTTTTCCTGGTTTATAAAATATTTCATAATCATATTCCTCCAAATAAGCTTTCCATCTCTTGATTCTGGCGTTTCCATTCCAGCTACTCAGAGAATGTGTTAAAGGTTGATGGTCTGTAAAGATCTTAACCTTTGCTTTACCGTATAGGTAATTTTTGAGGGCCTTGAGTGCCCAAATTATGGCTAACATTTCTTTTTCGTTCGCCGCGTAGTTCTCTTCGGCTTTGGAAAGTGTTCTAGAAAGAAATGATATGGGGTGGTTATCTTGCGATAGAACTGCGCCGATCGCGAAATTTGAAGCATCAGTAGTTAAATGGAACTCCTTATTGAAATCTGGGTAACGGAGAATTATTTCTTTTGACACTAAGTTACTTTTAAGCTTCTTGAAAGATTCTAGAGCTTCTTTGTCTAATGAAATTATTTTTTTGGATGACATTCTTTTGGACACGTGTCCATCTTCCCCTCTTAAAAGTGAAGTTAGGGGTTTTGCTAATTTGGCATAATTTTGTATAAATCTTCTATAATAGCCGGAAAGGCCTAGGAAGGATCTTAGATCCCTCAAAGTTTTAGGGCAGGGATAATTTGCTATCGCTGCCACTTTACTCGGGTTTGTTTCTATTCCCCTATCGGAGACAACAAATCCAAGGAATTCGACTTTGTTTTTCATGAACTCACATTTGTCTAGCTGACATTTCATGTTGGCGTTCTGTAAAGTTTGAAAAATTTTAGCCAAGTTCTCAATATGCGTATCATCATCTTTGCTAAATTGATGATATCGTCTATGTAAATAAAACATATTTTTCCAATATGTTCACGAAGTATGTCATCTAATGCACGTTGGAAAATTGAGGGCGCATTCTTAAGACCAAATGGGAATCGTATAAACTCATATTTTCCGTTGTTTACGGAGAAGGCGGTCTTTTCTATGTCACTATTTTTTAACGAGATTTGATGGAAACCACTTTTCAGATCTAAAACGGAGAATACTTCATTGTCCCCTAATTGGGTAAGAACTTCATTTATCTCAGGAATAGGGTATTTATCTGCAATGGTTATTTTATTGAGTTTGCGATAATCAATAACCATGCGATATTTTTTTTCGCCTGAAGCGTCTGCCTTTTTGGGTACAATCCACACTGGTGAATTGTACGGAGACCTAGAAGGTCGAATTATACCATCTTCTAAAAGTTCTTTTATCTGTTTGTTTACTTCATCTTTCAGTGTCATTGGATACTGATAGAATTTTGAGTAAATAGGATTATCGGACGAGGTTCGGATCGTTGCCTTTACGTTAGTTGTGTAGGTCAGTTTTTGGTTTGGGTCAGCAAACAAGTCTGGAAACGACTTGAGTAGTTCGCTTAGCTTGGTTTTTTGTTTGTCGGACAAGTGGGATGTTCTCGGAATAATTGTGTTGACTGCTTCGAATATTTTTTCTTTTATGGGGATCGAGAGACCGTTCTTTAATATCATAATATTTTTGCTGATTTTTATTATTGCCCCTAATTCTTTTAAACTATCATTGCCCAAAATGGCATCGAAAGATTTTAATGTGGGCAACAGAAAAAATTTTTCTTCAACATCCTGAATATTAAAAAGGTTTGCTACCTTATGATGCGTAATTACTGTGCTGCCGCCTACTGAAACAGCATTGAAAGGTGATTTATTCTGTATAGGGTTATTGACGAATTTAGGTTGGATATAATTTCGGTTTGAACCGGTGTCTATAAGTATTCTAATAAATTTGCCATTCCTCATCTTGCATAAAAAGTATGGAAGAGAGGAATTTTTATTCTAAAAAATTTAACCCAGCGTTGTCGTAGTAGTCGTAAGTGTTATTGTCAGCATCCGCTTCATCTATCTGATCTATGTAGTCGTCCAAGTTGTCGTCAAGGTAGTTGTGGTCCTCGTACTCTGCCATAGCTTGTTCGTAGTCCGTCGTGGTTAATGGAGTCTCCGTGGAACGCGTTTCGTTTTCTTCTGTTGTAGTCTGTATGTTAAAGTTCCTTTGACGCTTCATCCCATCTGGTATTGGGCCAGGTGGTCTTTTACCTAGTTCAAAGCGAGGTCTGTTCATGTAGTTCACCATTCTTGTCTGTACACTGGGATCCACATCCATAGGTTCTGGACGAGGCCGTGGTTTTGGGGCCTGTGGCCTAGGTGGCGCTGACTGCTGTGGCGGTAATTGCCTATTCTGAAAAGGTCGAGGTGCAGCTACTGGCTGTGCAAGCTGGTAAGTGAAGTTTTGTCGTGGTAAAGCGGTCGGTAGTTGCTGTCCGAATTGATAATATCGAGTTCGGGGGGGTGGAATTGGTGGTTGTCTATTGATAAATAAATTACTGCGAGGAGCAGGTGAAGGCTTTGAAGACTGATTCCTAAACTGTCTTGTCTGTCCTATGTTTGCTGCATGTTTTGCCCTGAAGTTCTGATTTTCTAACTTGAGGCAAAGGTGTAATGCCGAGGGTAAGTCTACTGGTTCTTTAATTCCCAATAGACGAGGCAAATCGCCTTGTAATCCTCGTACGAAGGTGTCTAGAGCCTTATCTCTGTACATTTTCGTCATTAACAGTTCTGCTTCTCTCCCTAATCCCATACTTTAGGATTAGGGATAGGTGTTTATAAACCATTTGATGGAACTCTTCCACAGATTGGTTGGCACCCTGTATAAGCATCGTCATTTGGTATTCTAATGTGTTAATGTCGCGCTTGTCAGCATAATGCAGAGTTAGACATTTCGAAATCGCTAACCAGTTCAGAGGAGTATTGTAAGATTCTAATGCCGTATCGGCGGGTCCTACAATTTTATTACGTATGGTATGTAAAATACCATAGTATTTCGGGGTACCCTGGAAAGCACTGTATGCTTCTAAGATACGGTCTACTCCTTTCTTCCAAGAACTAAATTCGGACGGATCACCTGAAAAGTCACGGATAGATTTAACTATATCCGGTACTCGGTCTAAATCGCCTAAGTTCCCTGCATGCTCTGGGGCAATTACCTGGTCTGTTACGTTTGCGTATTCTTCAGAAGAATTGAGGCGTCTCAAGAAACTTGGTAATTGTTGCGCTAGGATTTCGCTGATTGTGGCTGCTAATGCAGCTCTGTCTACATTTTCGACCATGATTCTATTGTGTTCTAATTCTTCCTGTTGTCTGACGCGTTGTCTAGTCGCTTCGGCACTAAGTATCGAGGTTCTTATCGGGTTGTTCGCGTTAGCCATAAAACAATAAGTAAAACCGAACTAAGAATGGGTCGAGTTTTTTAAAAAAAATCAAGGGAGCAAATGATGGAGCTTATCTCTAATTATGTTTGGATTGGGTTAGTAAGACCTTGTGTTTTTACTTGAAAATAATATGTTTTTGTGTCTTGAAAATAATATGTTTTTGTAAATTTTTTTTTTATTTTATAACCAGTGGCTGGTTTTTCCTTGTACTTTAGAGGGTCCCTTGGGAATCGTAAAGTTGAAATTTGTTATATCACTTTTGTGATCTTTTTGTTTGTTTTATCGTTTTACGGTTTTTCATTGATCACTTAAATTTATATGTTTCTTTGTTCAATTTGTTTGTTAGTTATGAGTTTTTTTGGTTGGTTAAGCTTACACTACTATGGGTATTCTTTTTGATGTGGCTCCTCCCTCCGACGATCCGGATTTCATCCTTTTTATCTAATGAAGACTACTGGGGATCCAGCGATGCGTACAGGGTTGAGGGTTGGTCTGTGGCCCTGCCTTCAGTCCTTGGAGTCCACCGATGGGCAAATGAACAAGTTAAGTTCGATATGCCAGAGTGAATTTGAACGAACGAAAGATGTTAATTTTCCGTGAGTTGCGCGTTCTTGTCACTCGCGATTAGGCCGGTTGCCGCAAATGTTATTGCGAGCCGCGAACTTACAAAACGTTTTGTTGTATCGTACGCGCACCGGTCCCTGTTCGGGCGCCAGTTAATTACTTTGCGGTTAGCAAGGTAAAAAAATAATAAAATAAATTGGAGTTCAGTTAAGAACGACTTTATTTGTATAAATCCAATTTGCAACTGAATTACCCTAAGCTGTCCCTAGCAAGCTGTGAGTCTTTGGCTGTGAGCTGCGCTGCCCTTGGTGGCAGTGGATCGGCGTCGGCTCCGTAGCTTTCCAATAGGCCACGACATCGGCTGATGTTTTGCTGGTCAAATCAGTGCAGTCTTCTTGGAATCACTTGCATTGGTGGGAGCGGAAGTTGTTACCAATCAGATTCTTCGAACTCTACTTGGCAGCTCGGCGTGTGCAGGAAATTATCGAATTCTGCTTGGCAGCTCGGCGTGTGCAGGAAATTATGCAGACGCTGAGCTTGCAGATTGGAGCTTGCTTATTGGGGTTCATTGTTCTGGATTTAAACATTTTTGTTGTTAACTTATATGTTAACGATATAATAATTTCTACTAGTGATTCTGAAAGAATGTCTAAATTTAAAACATATCTTTTAAATAAGTTTCAAATGACTGATCTAAATGAAATACGATATTTTATTGGCATAAAAATTGAAAGAGAGAGTGATCAAATTTGTCTTAGTCAATCTGCATATATTAAAAATGTTTTAAAGAAATTCAATATGGAAGATTGTAATCCAGTTGGAACTCCTCTTCCAAGCAAAATAAATTATGAGGCTTTGCAAGTGGAGGAGTCTTATGATGGAGTAGGAATCTGATTGGTTGTTTAATGTACATAATGTTATGTACACGACCGGATTTAAGTACATCGATAAGCATCTTAAGTCGATATACGAACTACAATAATAGAGAATTATGGCAATGCCTTAAAAGAATTTTAAGATACCTAAAGGGAACTGTAAATTTAAAGTTATCATTTAAAAGGAATTTAAATGTAAATAAAATTCTTATTGGGTATGTTGATTCTGATTGGGCCGGGGATGAGACTCATAGAAGAAGTACTACAGGGTATATATTTAAAATGTTTGAAAATTGTTCAATTTGCTGGAGTACTATGAAACAAAAATCTGTTGCTGCGTCATCTACCGAAGCTGAATATATGGCCTTATTCGAAGGAGTAAGGGAAGCATTATGGTTAAAATCATTAACAAATGAAATGAAATTAGAATTAAATAGTCCAATAGTTATTTTCGAGGATAACCAAGGTTGTATAAGCATAGCCAATAATCCTACTTGCCACAAGAGAACTAAGCACATAGATATCAAATACCATTTTATTCGAGAACAAATTGAAAACAAACTAATTTTCGTTGAGTATCTTTCCACAGATTCCCAATTGGATGATATTCTGACAAAGCCACTACCAACTGCCAGATTCACTGCACTGCGAGACCAACTGGGGTTAACTGAATGATGAAATTAATCAGAATGAAAAAAATGAATTTTTATATGAAGTTTGAATATATTATTTATTTTATATATGTATATATATATAAGTTAATTACTTTGCGGTTAGCAAGGTAAAAAAATAATAAAATAAATTGGAGTTCAGTTAAGAACGACTTTATTTGTATAAATCCAATTTGCAACTGAATTACCCTAAGCTGTCCCTAGCAAGCTGTGAGTCTTTGGCTGTGAGCTGCGCTGCCCTTGGTGGCAGAGGATCGGCGTCGGCTCCGTAGCTTTCCAATAGGCCACGACATCGGCTGATGTTTTGCTGGTCAAATCAGTGCAGTCTTCTTGGAATCACTTGCATTGGTGGGAGCGGAAGTTGTTACCAATCAGATTCTTCGAACTCTACTTGGCAGCTCGGCGTGTGCAGGAAATTATCGAATTCTGCTTGGCAGCTCGGCGTGTGCAGGAAATTATGCAGACGCTGAGCTTGCAGATTGAAGCTTGCTTATTGGGGTTCATTGTTCTGGATTTAAACATTTTTGTTGTTAACTCTTCCCCCTCCAATTTATGCTTGTCCTCAAGCTGTCTCTAAAAGTATGGAATGTCGTTGAACTGAGGTAGCTGGTACTGTGCCTCAGTCGAAGATTGCGCGCGGGTTGTAGGTGCGAGAATCGCGGTGACTTTCGCTTCCATTCCAGGCGTGGGACCTAGTTGCAGGGTTATGCTCTTCTTCCGTTGGCTATAGCTGTGCAAACCCAAGATGAGAACCAGCACAATCCCAAAGAGCGTTAACAAAGTAATGCTGTTAACTGTTGAATGTGTTCTTATGTTCATCAGCTGTCCAGTGTTGTTTATGTGCAATGCTTCCAATGCTTCAAGAGATAGAACCTTAAGTCTTTCTTTTTCTTCGGCCGTAAACTGCACAAGAGGTGGTCCGGGGGTCGAGACTGTAGGTTCCAAGTTGCTGAACTGCTGGTTGTCGATAATTATCGAGTCATTTGATAGTTGAACCAGATAGGTGCCCTCTAGGTGAAGTTCTGTGTTGTTCCATGTTGCGTTTCCATCGTAGTCGTTTAGTAGGATGATTCCATCGTCGACTTCTTCTATTTTGGGTACATGGTCGGCATTGCTAAAACTACACAGCGCTTTCTGTCCCTGAACTAGTTTTGGTATACATTTTGAATTACTTATATTAAGAATTTTTTTCTTATCGCATATTTTTATATATTCTACGGTTTTACAAGTTTGGGGAATGCCATAGGTAATGTTTTTGTAAACAAAGATTTCTTGAAAGTTTAAGTGTATGATTGAATTGTTTTTTACTATGGGTTTTATAATAAGGTCTTGGTATTGTATTTCTTCTAAGTTTGGAACTTTTATAATATATAGAAGTGTTGTTTTATTATGTAGAATTGACACATCGGAAAACTCCATTATTTCTTCCATTGATAGGGTTGGCATATTATTTCTTTTAAAAATTTTCTCGATTTCAATTAGCTCATCTTCATTTAATACAAGTGTGTTAACTACGTTTAATCGTGCCCATTGAATGGCATATTTAATGTTAATAATTTCTTCTTTTAAAAGGCGAATCTGGTTGTGCAAACTAATAGCCGTCTCGATACTTACTGAACTGCTTTTTTGAATAGAATTGCTGAGAGCATTAGATACTGAAGTTAGTTTATTTATTCTTCCTTCTAACTGTTTGTTAATAATGACCTGTTGGTTATTATTGTCAATAAGTTTATCTAAGTTCTGCTCTATCATAACCAGGTCATCATGATCTGGGCTACCCGCTATGTACTTCCATCCTGACCCTAGCCAATTTAAGGACCTAGTTTTTCGAGTTTTGGGAAAGGCTGTGATTGTTCGGAATATGTGAGTAGTTGTGTTTATCTCATGGTGAAGGGTAGCGTATAATGGACTGCGTTTAAGGCTATTTTCCGTATGTTCATGTAAAATATCTAAAGCGGTTTGGATTTGATCGCGGTTAATGAGGTGTATTAGTTTAGTTGTTGAGGTTTGTAGTTTTCCGATCCCCTTGTTCATTGTCAATATCTGTGCGTTCGTATAGTTTGTAAGGTTCATCGTTCCACTGACATCGTTCGTAATCCATAGTAATATTCTGAAAAATTTTAGATTTTGATATGGCTTTTATGTACCGTTTTTCCCGATTCTGTTGTTACTGTAGTGTGCTTGTTTTCCTTAACTATTTCTTTCCTATATCTTGGGGAAAGCTTTGAACCTAATCTAGTGTTTATTTTTACGAATATTTCTTCTCCTGGCTGATAGTTTAGTATTTCGTTTTTTTTCTTATTGTGGTTTGTTCGGTCAATTTCCTGTTTATTTTTAAGTCTTTCAATATTGTCTTGTCTGGCTGTCTCGTATTGGTCCGGGTCTGTTGTTACTCTCCTACCGAAGAATACTTCTAATGGTCGTTTCTTTGTAACCGAATGAAAACTGTAATTGTACTCGTAAACTGCCCTTTCTAAAAGTTCTTTAAAGTTTCTCTCAGTGCCCTCTTTCTTGAGGCATCTCATTATCTCTGAGAGTGTTGAATGGAATCGTTCCACCTGACCGTTAACAGTACTTTTGTATGGTGGGGCAGTATAGACTTCTATCTGTAGCTGCTCCAACATGAACTTAATTGATTGGGAATTGAAAGCTTTTTCGTTGTCCATAACGATATGTTTTGGGACTCCGAAATAAAATATAATGTCACGCAAAGGCGCTAATTTAGAAAACTTATCTATTGCAGTGAGTACTAAGTGTCGTTCTGTAGAATAAATGTCAATGTGCAATATGTGACCGGGATATTCTGGAATAGGAGTTTCTTGAATTTATATTTAGCTTCATATTTAGCTTCTTTGCAAAGTTTACATTGCTTAACTAAATGTATAATTTTTTGTTTCATTCTTGGAAAATAATAGGTTTCTCCTAGTTGCTTTTGATTTTCTAGAGCGTTTCGATGTGCTCTCCTATGTATTTGAAGAATTCTTTCTTCCTGTTCAGTTTCGTCTGTCAAGTCTTCTACCCTGAATTGGGTGAATCGAGTTTTGATTCCTTTAAAGTGACTTCTGTAGGTTGTTTGTATCTTTCCCATAATGTCTTCAGTCGTGTGAATGCCGTTAATTACGGAAGGGTTGAGGTGTTTTTTTAGGTCTGTTATTATATCGTCCGTGGTGTATTCGAGTCTGTATATTTCATGTCTATGGAAAGTAGGAAATGGGATGGTGAACTTGTAGTCATATTTATTTGATTTATAAAAGAATATCTGATTTTTGAAAACATTTATTGGGGCTTCGACGCTAGGGATTAGGTCATGGCTAGAACTTTCGGCGCTATGTTGTGTAGAGGCAACAGAGTTAATCTGCTCTAAAGGTATTCTTGAGAGCGCGTCTGCAACAACATTTTCTTTTCCTGGTTTATAAAATATTTCATAATCATATTCCTCCAAATAAGCTTTCCATCTCTTGATTCTGGCGTTTCCATTCCAGCTACTCAGAGAATGTGTTAAAGGTTGATGGTCTGTAAAGATCTTAACCTTTGCTTTACCGTATAGGTAATTTTTGAGGGCCTTGAGTGCCCAAATTATGGCTAACATTTCTTTTTCGTTCGCCGCGTAGTTCTCTTCGGCTTTGGAAAGTGTTCTAGAAAGAAATGATATGGGGTGGTTATCTTGCGATAGAACTGCGCCGATCGCGAAATTTGAAGCATCAGTAGTTAAATGGAACTCCTTATTGAAATCTGGGTAACGGAGAATTATTTCTTTTGACACTAAGTTACTTTTAAGCTTCTTGAAAGATTCTAGAGCTTCTTTGTCTAATGAAATTATTTTTTTGGATGACATTCTTTTGGACACGTGTCCATCTTCCCCTCTTAAAAGTGAAGTTAGGGGTTTTGCTAATTTGGCATAATTTTGTATAAATCTTCTATAATAGCCGGAAAGGCCTAGGAAGGATCTTAGATCCCTCAAAGTTTTAGGGCAGGGATAATTTGCTATCGCTGCCACTTTACTCGGGTTTGTTTCTATTCCCCTATCGGAGACAACAAATCCAAGGAATTCGACTTTGTTTTTCATGAACTCACATTTGTCTAGCTGACATTTCATGTTGGCGTTCTGTAAAGTTTGAAAAATTTTAGCCAAGTTCTCAATATGCGTATCATCATCTTTGCTAAATTTGATGATATCGTCTATGTAAATAAAACATATTTTTCCAATATGTTCACGAAGTATGTCATCTAATGCACGTTGGAAAATTGAGGGCGCATTCTTAAGACCAAATGGGAATCGTGTAAACTCATATTTTCCGTTGTTTACGGAGAAGGCGGTCTTTTCTATGTCACTATTTTTTAACGAGATTTGATGGAAACCACTTTTCAGATCTAAAACGGAGAATACTTCATTGTCCCCTAATTGGGTAAGAACTTCATTTATCTCAGGAATAGGGTATTTATCTGCAATGGTTATTTTATTGAGTTTGCGATAATCAATAACCATGCGATATTTTTTTTCGCCTGAAGCGTCTGCCTTTTTGGGTACAATCCACACTGGTGAATTGTACGGAGACCTAGAAGGTCGAATTATACCATCTTCTAAAAGTTCTTTTATCTGTTTGTTTACTTCATCTTTCAGTGTCATTGGATACTGATAGAATTTTGAGTAAATAGGATTATCGGACGAGGTTCGGATCGTTGCCTTTACGTTAGTTGTGTAGGTCAGTTTTTGGTTTGGGTCTGCGAACAAGTCTGGAAACGACTTGAGTAGTTCGCTTAGCTTGGTTTTTTGTTTGTCGGACAAGTGGGATGTTCTCGGAATAATTGTGTTGACTGCTTCGAATGTTTTTTCTTTTATGGGGATCGAGAGACCGTTCTTTAGTGTCATAATATTTTTGCTGATTTTTATTACTGCCCCTAATTCTTTTAAACTATCATTGCCCAAAATGGCATCGAAAGATTTTAATGTGGGCAACAGAAAAAATTTTACTTCAACATCCTGAATATTAAAAAGGTTTGCTACCTTATGATGCGTAATTACTGTGCTGCCGCCTACTGAGACAGCATTGAAAGGTGATTTATTCTGTATAGGGTTATTGACGAATTTAGGTTGGATATAATTTCGGTTTGAACCGGTGTCTAAGTTAATTACTTTGCGGTTAGCAAGGTAAAAAATAATAAAATTAATTGGAGTTCAGTTAAGAACGACTTTATTTGTATAAATCCAATTTGCAACTAAATTACCCTAAGCTGTCCCTATCAAGCTGTGAGTCTTTGGCTGTGAGCTGCGCTGCCCTTGGTGGCAGAGGATCGGCGTCGGCTCCGTAGCTTTCCAATAGGCCACGACATCGGCTGATGTTTTGCTGGTCAAATCAGTGCAGTCTTCTTGGAATCACTTGCATTGGTGGGAGCGGAAGTTGTTACCAATCAGATTCTTTGAACTCTACTTGGCAGCTCGGCGTGTGCAGGAAATTATCGAATTCTGCTTGGCAGCTCGGCGTGTGCAGGAAATTATGCAGACGCTGAGCTTGCAGATTGAAGCTTGCTTATTGGGGTTCATTGTTCTGGATTTAAACATTTTTGTTGTTAACTCTTCCCCCTCCAATTTATGCTTGTCCTCAAGCTGTCTCTAAAAGTATGGAATGTCGTTGAACTGAGGTAGCTGGTACTGTGCCTCAGTCGAAGATTGCTCGCGGGTTGTAGGTGCGAGAATCGCGGTGACTTTCGCTTCCATTCCAGGCGTGGGACCTAGTTGCAGGGTTATGCTCTTCTTCCGTTGGCTATAGATGTGCAAACCCAAGATGAGAACCAGCACAATCCCAAAGAGCGTTAACAAAGTAATACTGTTAACTGTTGAATGTGTTCTTATGTTCATCAGCTGTCCAGTGTTGTTTATGTGCAATGCTTCCAATGCTTCAAGAGATAGAACCTTAAGTCTTCCTTTTTTTTCGGCCGTAAACTGCACAAGAGGTGGTCCGGGGGTCGAGACTGTAGGTTCCAAGTTGCTGAACTGCTGGTTGTCGATTATTATCGAGTCATTTGATAGTTGAACCAGATAGGTGCCCTCTAGGTGAAGTTCTGTGTTGTTCCATGTTGCGTTTCCATCGTAGTCGTTTAGTAGGATGATTCCATCGTCGACTTCTTCTATTTTGGGTACATGGTCGGCATTGCTAAAACTACACAGCGCTTTCTGTCCCTAAACTAGCTTTGGTATACATTTTGAATTACTTATATTAACAATTTTTTTCTTATCGCATATTTTTATATATTCTACGGTTTTACAAGTTTGGGGAATGCCATGGGTAATGTTTTTGTAAACAAAGATTTCTTGAAAGTTTAAGTGTATGATTGAATTGTTTTTTACTATGGGTTTTATAATAAGGTCTTGGTATTGTATTTCTTCTAAGTTTGGAACTTTTACAATATATAGAAGTGTTGTTTTATTATGTAGAATTGACACATCGGAAAACTCCATTATTTCATCCATTGATAGGGTTGGCATATTATTTCTTTTAAAAATTTTCTCGATTTCAATTAGCTCATCTTCATTTAATACAAGTGTGTTAACTACGTTTAATCGTGCCCATTGAATGGCATATTTAATGTTAATAATTTCTTCTTTTAAAAGTCGAATCTGGTTGTGCAAACTAATAGCCGTCTCGATACTTACTGAACTGCTTTTTTGAATAGAATTGCTGAGAGCATTAGATACTGAAGTTAGTTTATTTATTCTTCCTTCTAACTGTTTGTTAATAATGACCTGTTGGTTATTATTGTCGATAAGTTTATCTAAGTTCTGCTCTATCATAACCAGGTCATCATGATCTGGGCTACCCGCTATGTACTTCCATCCTGACCCTAGCCAATTTAAGGACCTAGTTTTTCGAGTTTTGGGAAAGGCTGTGATTGTTCGGAATATGTGAGTAGTTGTGTTTATCTCATGGTGAAGGGTAGCGTATAATGGACTGCGTTTAAGGCTATTTTCCGTATGTTCATGTAAAATATCTAAAGCGGTTTGGATTTGATCGCGGTTAATGAGGTGTATTAGTTTAGTTGTTGAGGTTTGTAGTTTTCCGATCCCCTTGTTCATTGTCAATATCTGTGCGTTCGTATAGTTTGTAAGGTTCATCGTTCCACTGACATCGTTCGTAATCCATAGTAATATTCTGAAAAATTTTAGATTTTGATATGGCTTTTATGTACCGTTTTTCCCGATTCTGTTGTTACTGTAGTGTGCTTGTTTTCCTTAATTATTTCTTTCCTATATCTTGGGGAAAGCTTTGAACCTAATCTAGTGTTTATTTTTACGAATATTTCTTCTCCTGGCTGATAGTTTAGTATTTCGTTTTTTTTCTTATTGTGGTTTGTTCGGTCAATTTCCTGTTTATTTTTAAGTCTTTCAATATTGTCTTGTCTGGCTGTCTCGTATTGGTCCGGGTCTGTTGTTACTCTCCTACCGAAGAATACTTCTAATGGTCGTTTCTTTGTAACCGAATGAAAACTGTAATTGTACTCGTAAACTGCCCTTTCTAAAAGTTCTTTAAAGTTTCTCTCAGTGCCCTCTTTCTTGAGGCATCTCATTATCTCTGAGAGTGTTGAATGGAATCGTTCCACCTGACCGTTAACAGTACTTTTGTATGGTGGGGCAGTATAGACTTCTATCTGTAGCTGCTCCAACATGAACTTAATTGATTGGGAATTGAAAGCTTTTTCGTTGTCCATAACGATATGTTTTGGGACTCCGAAATAAAATATAATGTCACGCAAAGGCGTTCTGATATCTTCTATTGCTTTTGAATTTATAATTCGTGCTTGCGCTAATTTAGAAAACTTATCTATTGCAGTGAGTACTAAGTGTCGTTCTGTAGAATAAATGTCAATGTGCAATATGTGACCGGGATATTCTGGAATAGGAGTTTCTTGAATTTATATTTAGCTTCATATTTAGCTTCTTTGCAAAGTTTACATTGCTTAACTAAATGTATAATTTTTTGTTTCATTCTTGGAAAATAATAGGTTTCTCCTAGTTGCTTTTGATTTTCTAGAGCGTTTCGATGTGCTCTCCTATGTATTTGAAGAATTCTTTCTTCCTGTTCAGTTTCGTCTGTCAAGTCTTCTACCCTGAATTGGGTGAATCGAGTTTTGATTCCTTTAAAGTGACTTCTGTAGGTTGTTTGTATCTTTCCCATAATGTCTTCAGTCGTGTGAATGCCGTTAATTACGGAAGGGTTAAGGTGTTTTTTTAGGTCTGTTATTATATCGTCCGTGGTGTATTCGAGTCTGTATATTTCATGTCTATGGAAAGTAGGAAATGGGATGGTAAACTTGTAGTCATATTTATTTGATTTATAAAAGAATATTTGGTTTTTGAAAACATTTATTGGGGCTTCGACGCTAGGGATTAGGTCATGGCTAGAACTTTCGGCGCTATGTTGTGTAGAGGCAACAGAGTTAATCTGCTCTAAAGGTATTCTTGAGAGCGCGTCTGCAACAACATTTTCTTTTCCTGGTTTATAAAATATTTCATAATCATATTCCTCCAAATAAGCTTTCCATCTCTTGATTCTGGCGTTTCCATTCCAGCTACTCAGAGAATGTGTTAAAGGTTGATGATCTGTAAAGATCTTAACCTTTGCTTTACCGTATAGGTAATTTTTGAGGGCCTTGAGTGCCCAAATTATGGCTAACATTTCTTTTTCGTTCGCCGCGTAGTTCTCTTCGGCTTTGGAAAGTGTTCTAGAAAGAAATGATATGGGGTGGTTATCTTGCGATAGAACTGCGCCGATCGCGAAATTTTTATGGGGATCGAGAGACCGTTCTTTAATATCATAATATTTTTGCTGATTTTTATTACTGCCCCTAATTCTTTTAAACTATCATTGCCCAAAATGGCATCGAAAGATTTTAATGTGGGCAACAGAAAAAATTTTACTTCAACATCCTGAATATTAAAAAGGTTTGCTACCTTATGATGCGTAATTACTGTGCTGCCGCCTACTGAAACAGCATTGAAAGGTGATTTATTCTGTATAGGGTTATTGACGAATTTAGGTTGGATATAATTTCGGTTTGAACCGGTGTCTATAAGTATTCTTATAAATTTGCCATTCCTCATCTTGCATAAAAAGTATGGAAGAGAGGAATTTTTTATTCTAAAAAATTTAACCCAGCGTTGTCGTAGTAGTCGTAAGTGTTATTGTCAGCATCCGCTTCATCTATCTGATCTATGTAGTCGTCCAAGTTGTCGTCAAGGTAGTTGTGGTCCTCGTACTCTGCCATAGCTTGTTCGTAGTCCGTCGTGGTTAATGGAGTCTCCGTGGAACGCGTTTCGTTTTCTTCTGTTGTAGTCTGTATGTTAAAGTTCCTTTGACGCTTCATCCCATCTGGTATTGGGCCAGGTGGTCTTTTACCTAGTTCAAAGCGAGGTCTGTTCATGTAGTTCACCATTCTCGTCTGTACACTGGGATCCACATTCATAGGTTCTGGACGAGGCAGTGGTTTTGGGGCCTGTGGCCTAGGTGGCGCTGACTGCTGTGGCGGGAATTGCCTATTCTGAAAAGGTCGAGGTGCAGCTACTGGCTGTGCAAGCTGGTAAGTGAAGTTTTGTCGTGGTAAAGCGGTCGGTAGTTGCTGTCCGAATTGATAATATCGAGTTCGGGGGGTGGAATTGGTGGTTGTCTATTGATAAATAAATTACTGCGAGGAGCAGGTGAAGGCTTTGAAGACTGATTCCTAAACTGTTTTGTCTGTCCTATGTTTGCTGCATGTTTTGCCCTGAAGTTCTGATTTTCTAACTTGAGGCAAAGGTGTAATGCCGAGGGTAAGTCTACTGGTTCTTTAATTCCCAATAGACGAGGCAGATCGCCTTGTAATCCTCGTACGAAGGTGTCTAGAGCCTTATCTCTGTACATTTTCGTCATTAAAAGTTCTGCTTCTCTACCTAATCCCATACAACCGATCTTGTTTAGGATTAGGGATAGGTGTTTATAAACCATTTGATGGAACTCTTCCACAGATTGGTTGGCACCCTGTATAAGCATCGTCATTTGGTATTCTAATGTGTTAATGTCGCGCTTGTCAGCATAATGCAGAGTTAGACATTTCGAAATCGCTAACCAGTTCAGAGGAGTATCGGCGGGTCCTACAATTTTATTACGTATGGTATGTAAAATACCATAGTATTTCGGGGTACCCTGGAAAGCACTGTATGCTTCTAAGATACGGTCTACTCCTTTCTTCCAAGAACTAAATTCGGACGGATCACCTGAAAAGTCACGGATAGATTTAACTATATCCGGTACTCGGTCTAAATCGCCTAAGTTCCCTGCATGCTCTGGGGCAATTACCTGGTCTGTTACGTTTGCGTATTCTTCAGAAGAATTGAGGCGTCTCAAGAAACTTGGTAATTGTTGCGCTAGGATTTCGCTGATTGTGGCTGCTAATGCAGCTCTGTCTACATTTTCGACCATGATTCTATTGTGTTCTAATTCTTCCTGTTGTCTGACGCGTTGTCTAGTCGCTTCGGCACTAAGTATCGAGGGTCTTATCAGGTTGTTCGCGTTAGCCATAAAACAATAAGTAAAACCGAACTAAGAATGGGTCGAGTTTTTAAAAAAAAATCAAGGGAGCAAATGATGGAGCTTATCTCTAATTATGTTTGGATTGGGTTAGTAAGACCTTGTGTTTTTACTTGAAAATAATATGTTTTTGTGTCTTGAAAATAATATGTTTTTGTAAATTTTTTTTTTTATTTTATAACCAGTGGCTGGTTTTTCCTTGTATTTAGAGGGTCCCTTGGGAATCGTAAAGTTGGAATTTGTTATATCACTTTTGTGATCTTTTTGTTTGTTTTATCGTTTTACGGTTTTTCATTGATCACTTAAATTTATATGTTTCTTTGTTCAATTTGTTTGTTAGTTTTGAGTTTTTTTGGTTGGTTAAGCTTACAGTACTATGGGTATTCTTTTTGATGTGGCTCCTCCCTCCGACGATCCGGATTTCATCCTTTTTATCTAATGAAGACTACTGGGGATCCAGCATTGCGTACAGGGTTGAGGGTTGGTCTGTGGCCCTGCCTTCAGTCCTTGGAGTCCACCCATGGGCAAATGAACAAGTTAAGTTCGATATGCCAGAGTGAATTTGAACGAACGAAAGATGTTAATTTTCCGTGAGTTGCGCGTTCTTGTCACTCGCGATTAGGCCGGTTGCCGCAAATGTTATTGCGAGCCGCGAACTTACAAAACGTTTTGTTGAATCGTACGCGCACCGGTCCCTGTTCGGGCGCCAGTTAATTACTTTGCGGTTAGCTAGGTAAAAAAATAATAAAATAAATTGGAGTTCAGTTAAGAACGACTTTATTTGTATAAATCCAATTTGCAACTGAATTACCCTAAGCTGTCCCTAGCAAGCTGTGAGTCTTTGGCTGTGAGCTGCGCTGCCCTTGGTGGCAGAGGATCGGCGTCGGCTCCGTAGCTTTCCAATAGGCCACGACATCGGCTGATGTTTTGCTGGTCAAATCAGTGCAGTCTTCTTGGAATCACTTGCATTGGTGGGAGCGGAAGTTGTTACCAATCAGATTCTTCGAACTCTACTTGGGAGCTCGGCGTGTGCAGGAAATTATCGAATTCTGCTTGGCAGCTCGGCGTGTGCAGGAAATTATGCAGACGCTGAGCTTGCAGATTGAAGCTTGCTTATTGGGGTTCATTGTTCTGGATTTAAACATTTTTGTTGTTAACTCTTCCCCCTCCAATTTATGCTTGTCCTCAAGCTGTCTCTAAAAGTATGGAATGTCGTTGAACTGAGGTAGCTGGTACTGTGCCTCAGTCGAAGATTGCTCGCGGGTTGTAGGTGCGAGAATCGCGGTGACTTTCGCTTCCATTCCAGGCGTGGGACCTAGTTGCAGGGTTATGCTCTTCTTCCGTTGGCTATAGATGTGCAAACCCAAGATGAGAACCAGCACAATCCCAAAGAGCGTTAACAAAGTAATGCTGTTAACTGTTGAATGTGTTCTTATGTTCATCAGCTGTCCAGTGTTGTTTATGTGCAATGCTTCCAATGCTTCAAGAGATAGAACCTTAAGTCTTTCTTTTTCTTCGGCCGTAAACTGCACAAGAGGTGGTCCGGGGGTCGAGACTGTAGGTTCCAAGTTGCTGAACTGCTGGTTGTCGATAATTATCGAGTCATTTGATAGTTGAACCAGATAGGTGCCCTCTAGGTGAAGTTCTGTGTTGTTCCATGTTGCGTTTCCATCGTAGTCGTTTAGTAGGATGATTCCATCGTCGACTTCTTCTATTTTGGGTACATGGTCGGCATTGCTAAAACTACACAGCGCTTTCTGTCCCTGAACTAGCTTTGGTATACATTTTGAATTACTTATATTAACAATTTTTTTCTTATCGCATATTTTTATATATTCTACGGTTTTACAAGTTTGGGGAATGCCATAGGTAATGTTTTTGTAAACAAAGATTTCTTGAAAGTTTAAGTGTATGATTGAATTGTTTTTTACTATGGGTTTTATAATAAGGTCTTGGTATTGTATTTCTTCTAAGTTTGGAACTTTTACAATATATAGAAGTGTTGTTTTATTATGTAGAATTGACACATCGGAAAACTCCATTATTTCTTCCATTGATAGGGTTGGCATATTATTTCTTTTAAAAATTTTCTCGATTTCAATTAGCTCATCTTCAAATGAAGATGAAATAAATAATACAAGTGTGTTAACTACGTTTAATCGTGCCCATTGAATGGCATATTTAATGTTAATAATTTCTTCTTTTAAAAGGCGAATCTGGTTGTGCAAACTAATAGCCGTCTCGATACTTACTGAACTGCTTTTTTGAATAGAATTGCTGAGAGCATTAGATACTGAAGTTAGTTTATTTATTCTTCCTTCTAACTGTTTGTTAATAATGACCTGTTGGTTATTATTGTCAATAAGTTTATCTAAGTTCTGCTCTATCATAACCAGGTCATCATGATCTGGGCTACCCGCTATGTACTTCCATCCTGACCCTAGCCAATTTAAGGACCTAGTTTTTCGAGTTTTGGGAAAGGCTGTGATTGTTCGGAATATGTGACTAGTTGTGTTTATCTCATGGTGAAGGGTAGCGTATAATGGACTGCGTTTAAGGCTATTTTCCGTATGTTCATGTAAAACATCTAAAGCGGTTTGGATTTGATCGATGTTAATGAGGTGTATTAGTTTAGTTGTTGAGGTTTGTAGTTTTCCGATCCCCTTGTTCATTGTCAATATCTGTGCGTTCGTATAGTTTGTAAGGTTCATTGTTCCACTGACATCGTTCGTAATCCATAGTAATATTCTGAAAAATTTTAGATTTTGATATGGCTTTTATCTACCGTTTTTCCCGATTCTGTTGTTACTGTAGTGTGCTTGTTTTCCTTAACTATTTCTTTCCTATATCTTGGGGAAAGCTTTGAACCTAATCTAGTGTTTATTTTTACGAATATTTCTTCTCCTGGCTGATAGTTTAGTATTTCGTTTTTTTTCTTATTGTGGTTTGTTCGGTCAATTTCCTGTTTATTTTTAAGTCTTTCAATATTGTCTTGTCTGGCTGTCTCGTATTGGTCCGGGTCTGTTGTTACTCTCCTACCGAAGAATACTTCTAATGGTCGTTTCTTTGTAACCGAATGAAAACTGTAATTGTACTCGTAAACTGCCCTTTCTAAAAGTTCTTTAAAATTTCTCTCAGTGCCCTCTTTCTTGAGGCATCTCATTATCTCTGAGAGTGTTGAATGGAATCGTTCCACCTGACCGTTAACAGTACTTTTGTATGGTGGGGCAGTATAGACTTCTATCTGTAGCTGCTCCAACATGAACTTAATTGATTGGGAATTGAAAGCTTTTTCGTTGTCCATAACGATATGTTTTGGGACTCCGAAATAAAATATAATGTCACGCAAAGGCGTTCTGATATCTTCTATTGCTTTTGAATTTATAATTCGTGCTTGCGCTAATTTAGAAAACTTATCTATTGCAGTGAGTACTAAGTGTCGTTCTGTAGAATAAATGTCAATGTGCAATATGTGACCGGGATATTCTGGAATAGGAGTTTCTTGAATTTCCGGATTTGGGGGGTGTCTGTCATATTTAGCTTCTTTGCAAAGTTTACATTGCTTAACTAAATGTATAATTTTTTGTTTCATTCTTGGAAAATAATAGGTTTCTGCTAGTTGCTTTTGATTTTCTAGGGCGTTTCGATGTGCTCTCCTATGTATTTGAAGAATTCTTTCTTCCTGTTCAGTTTCGTCTGTCAAGTCTTCTACCCTGAATTGGGTGAATCGAGTTTTGATTCCTTTAAAGTGACTTCTGTAGGTTGATTGTATTTTTCCCATAATGTCTTCAGTCGTGTGAATGCCGTTAATTACGGAAGGGTTGAGGTGTTTTTTTAGGTCTGTTATTATATCGTCCGTGGTGTATTCGAGTCTGTATATTTCATGTCTATGGAAAGTAGGAAATGGGATGGTAAACTTGTAGTCATATTTATTTGATTTATAAAAGAATATTTGATTTTTGAAAACATTTATTGGGGCTTCGACGCTAGGGATTAGGTCATGGCTAGAACTTTCGGCGCTATGTTGTGTAGAGGCAACAGAGTTAATCTGCTCTAAAGGTATTCTTGAGAGCGCGTCTGCAACAACATTTTCTTTTCCTGGTTTATAAAATATTTCATAATCATATTCCTCCAAATAAGCTTTCCATCTCTTGATCCTGGCGTTTCCATTCCAGCTACTCAAGAATGTGTTAAAGGTTGATGATCTGTAAAGATCTTAACCTTTGCTTTACCGTATAGGTAATTTTTGAGGGCCTTGAGTGCCCAAATTATGGCTAACATTTCTTTTTCGTTCGCCGCGTAGTTCTCTTCGGCTTTGGAAAGTGTTCTAGAAAGAAATGATATGGGGTGGTTATCTTGCCATAGAACTGCGCCGATCGCGAAATTTGAAGCATCAGTAGTTAAATGGAACTCCTTATTGAAATCTGGGTAACGGAGAATTATTTCTTTTGACACTAAGTTACTTTTAAGCTTCTTGAAAGATTCTAGAGCTTCTTTGTCTAATGAAATTATTTTTTTGGATGACATTCTTTTGGACACGTGTCCATCTTCCCCTCTTAAAAGTGAAGTTAGGGGTTTTGCTAATTTGGCATAATTTTGTATAAATCTTCTATAATAGCCGGAAAGGCCTAGGAAGGATCTTAGATCCCTCAAAGTTTTAGGGCAGGGATAATTTGCTATCGCTGCCACTTTACTCGGGTTTGTTTCTATTCCCCTATCGGAGACAACAAATCCAAGGAATTCGACTTTGTTTTTCATGAACTCACATTTGTCTAGCTGACATTTCATGTTGGCGTTCTGTAAAGTTTGAAAAATTTTAGCCAAGTTCTCAATATGCGTATCATCATCTTTGCTAAATATGATGATATCGTCTATGTAAATAAAACATATTCTTCCAATATGCTCACGAAGTATGTCATCTAATGCGCGTTGGAAAATTGAGGGCGCATTCTTAAGACCAAATGGGAGTCGTGTAAACTCATATTTTCCGTTGTTTACGGAGAAGGCGGTCTTTTCTATGTCACTATTTTTTAACGAGATTTGATGGAAACCACTTTTCAGATCTAAAACGGAGAATACTTTATTGTCCCCTAATTGGGTAAGAACTTCATTTATCTCAGGAATAGGGTATTTATCTGCAATGGTTATTTTATTGAGTTTGCGATAATCAATAACCATGCGATATTTTTTTTCGCCTGAAGCGTCTGCCTTTTTGGGTACAATCCACACTGGTGAATTGTACGGAGACCTAGAAGGTCGAATTATACCATCTTCTAAAAGTTCTTTTATCTGTTTGTTTACTTCATCTTTCAGTGTCATTGGATACTGATAGAATTTTGAGTAAATAGGATTATCGGACGAGGTTCGGATCGTTGCCTTTACGTTAGTTGTGTAGGTCAGTTTTTGGTTTGGGTCTGCGAACAAGTCTGGAAACGACTTGAGTAGTTCGCTTAGCTTGGTTTTTTGTTTGTCGGACAAGTGGGATGTTCTCGGAATAATTGTGTTGACTGCTTCGAATGTTTTTTCTTTTATGGGGATCGAGAGACCGTTCTTTAATATCATAATATTTTTGCTGATTTTTATTACTGCCCCTAATTCTTTTAAACTATCATTGCCCAAAATGGCATCGAAAGATTTTAATGTGGGCAACAGAAAAAATTTTACTTCAACATCCTGAATATTAAAAAGGTTTGCTACCTTATGATGCGTAATTACTGTGCTGCCGCCTACTGAGACAGCATTGAAAAGTGATTTATTCTGTATAGGGAATCACTGGAATCACTTGCATTGGTGGGAGCGGAAGTTGTTACCAATCAGATTCTTCGAACTCTACTTGGGAGCTCGGCGTGTGCAGGAAATTATCGAATTCTGCTTGGCAGCTCGGCGTGTGCAGGAAATTATGCAGACGCTGAGCTTGCAGATTGAAGCTTGCTTATTGGGGTTCATTGTTCTGGATTTAAACATTTTTGTTGTTAACTCTTCCCCCTCCAATTTATGCTTGTCCTCAAGCTGTCTCTAAAAGTATGGAATGTCGTTGAACTGAGGTAGCTGGTACTGTGCCTCAGTCGAAGATTGCTCGCGGGTTGTAGGTGCGAGAATCGCGGTGACTTTCGCTTCCATTCCAGGCGTGGGACCTAGTTGCAGGGTTATGCTCTTCTTCCGTTGGCTATAGATGTGCAAACCCAAGATGAGAACCAGCACAATCCCAAAGAGCGTTAACAAAGTAATGCTGTTAACTGTTGAATGTGTTCTTATGTTCATCAGCTGTCCAGTGTTGTTTATGTGCAATGCTTCCAATGCTTCAAGAGATAGAACCTTAAGTCTTTCTTTTTCTTCGGCCGTAAACTGCACAAGAGGTGGTCCGGGGGTCGAGACTGTAGGTTCCAAGTTGCTGAACTGCTGGTTGTCGATAATTATCGAGTCATTTGATAGTTGAACCAGATAGGTGCCCTCTAGGTGAAGTTCTGTGTTGTTCCATGTTGCGTTTCCATCGTAGTCGTTTAGTAGGATGATTCCATCGTCGACTTCTTCTATTTTGGGTACATGGTCGGCATTGCTAAAACTACACAGCGCTTTCTGTCCCTGAACTAGCTTTGGTATACATTTTGAATTACTTATATTAACAATTTTTTTCTTATCGCATATTTTTATATATTCTACGGTTTTACAAGTTTGGGGAATGCCATAGGTAATGTTTTTGTAAACAAAGATTTCTTGAAAGTTTAAGTGTATGATTGAATTGTTTTTTACTATGGGTTTTATAATAAGGTCTTGGTATTGTATTTCTTCTAAGTTTGGAACTTTTACAATATATAGAAGTGTTGTTTTATTATGTAGAATTGACACATCGGAAAACTCCATTATTTCTTCCATTGATAGGGTTGGCATATTATTTCTTTTAAAAATTTTCTCGATTTCAATTAGCTCATCTTCAAATGAAGATGAAATAAATAATACAAGTGTGTTAACTACGTTTAATCGTGCCCATTGAATGGCATATTTAATGTTAATAATTTCTTCTTTTAAAAGGCGAATCTGGTTGTGCAAACTAATAGCCGTCTCGATACTTACTGAACTGCTTTTTTGAATAGAATTGCTGAGAGCATTAGATACTGAAGTTAGTTTATTTATTCTTCCTTCTAACTGTTTGTTAATAATGACCTGTTGGTTATTATTGTCAATAAGTTTATCTAAGTTCTGCTCTATCATAACCAGGTCATCATGATCTGGGCTACCCGCTATGTACTTCCATCCTGACCCTAGCCAATTTAAGGACCTAGTTTTTCGAGTTTTGGGAAAGGCTGTGATTGTTCGGAATATGTGAGTAGTTGTGTTTATCTCATGGTGAAGGGTAGCGTATAATGGACTGCGTTTAAGGCTATTTTCCGTATGTTCATGTAAAACATCTAAAGCGGTTTGGATTTGATCGATGTTAATGAGGTGTATTAGTTTAGTTGTTGAGGTTTGTAGTTTTCCGATCCCCTTGTTCATTGTCAATATCTGTGCGTTCGTATAGTTTGTAAGGTTCATTGTTCCACTGACATCGTTCGTAATCCATAGTAATATTCTGAAAAATTTTAGATTTTGATATGGCTTTTATGTACCGTTTTTCCCGATTCTGTTGTTACTGTAGTGTGCTTGTTTTCCTTAATTATTTCTTTCCTATATCTTGGGGAAAGCTTTGAACCTAATCTAGTGTTTATTTTTACGAATATTTCTTCTCCTGGCTGATAGTTTAGTATTTCGTTTTTTTTCTTATTGTGGTTTGTTCGGTCAATTTCCTGTTTATTTTTAAGTCTTTCAATATTGTCTTGTCTGGCTGTCTCGTATTGGTCCGGGTCTGTTGTTACTCTCCTACCGAAGAATACTTCTAATGGTCGTTTCTTTGTAACCGAATGAAAACTGTAATTGTACTCGTAAACTGCCCTTTCTAAAAGTTCTTTAAAATTTCTCTCAGTGCCCTCTTTCTTGAGGCATCTCATTATCTCTGAGAGTGTTGAATGGAATCGTTCCACCTGACCGTTAACAGTACTTTTGTATGGTGGGGCAGTATAGACTTCTATCTGTAGCTGCTCCAACATGAACTTAATTGATTGGGAATTGAAAGCTTTTTCGTTGTCCATAACGATATGTTTTGGGACTCCGAAATAAAATATAATGTCACGCAAAGGCGTTCTGATATCTTCTATTGCTTTTGAATTTATAATTCGTGCTTGCGCTAATTTAGAAAACTTATCTATTGCAGTGAGTACTAAGTGTCGTTCTGTAGAATAAATGTCAATGTGCAATATGTGACCGGGATATTCTGGAATAGGAGTTTCTTGAATTTCCGGATTTGGGGGGTGTCTGTCATATTTAGCTTCTTTGCAAAGTTTACATTGCTTAACTAAATGTATAATTTTTTGTTTCATTCTTGGAAAATAATAGGTTTCTGCTAGTTGCTTTTGATTTTCTAGAGCGTTTCGATGTGCTCCCCTATGTATTTGAAGAATTCTTTCTTCCTGTTCAGTTTCGTCTGTCAAGTCTTCTACCCTGAATTGGGTGAATCGAGTTTTGATTCCTTTAAAGTGACTTCTGTAGGTTGTTTGTATTTTTCCCATAATGTCTTCAGTCGTGTGAATGCCGTTAATTACGGAAGGGTTAAGGTGTTTTTTTAGGTCTGTTATTATATCGTCCGTGGTGTATTCGAGTCTGTATATTTCATGTCTATGGAAAGTAGGAAATGGGATGGTAAACTTGTAGTCATATTTATTTGATTTATAAAAGAATATTTGGTTTTTGAAAACATTTATTGGGGCTTCGACGCTAGGGATTAGGTCATGGCTAGAACTTTCGGCGCTATGTTGTGTAGAGGCAACAGAGTTAATCTGCTCTAAAGGTATTCTTGAGAGCGCGTCTGCAACAACATTTTCTTTTCCTGGTTTATAAAATATTTCATAATCATATTCCTCCAAATAAGCTTTCCATCTCTTGATCCTGGCGTTTCCATTCCAGCTACTCAAAGAATGTGTTAAAGGTTGATGATCTGTAAAGATCTTAACTCCTTATTGAAATCTGGGTAACGGAGAATTATTTCTTTTGACGCTAAGTTACTTTTAAGCTTCTTGAAAGATTCTAGAGCTTCTTTGTCTAATGAAATTATTTTTTTGGATGACATTCTTTTGGACACGTGTCCATCTTCCCCTCTTAAAAGTGAAGTTAGGGGTTTTGCTAATTTGGCATAATTTTGTATAAATCTTCTATAATAGCCGGAAAGGCCTAGGAAGGATCTTAGATCCCTCAAAGTTTTAGGGCAGGGATAATTTGCTATCGCTGCCACTTTACTCGGGTTTGTTTCTATTCCCCTATCGGAGACAACAAATCCAAGGAATTCGACTTTGTTTTTCATGAACTCACATTTGTCTAGCTGACATTTCATGTTGGCGTTCTGTAAAGTTTGAAAAATTTTAGCCAAGTTCTCAATATGCGTATCATCATCTTTGCTAAATATGATGATATCGTCTATGTAAATAAAACATATTCTTCCAATATGCTCACGAAGTATGTCATCTAATGCGCGTTGGAAAATTGAGGGCGCATTCTTAAGACCAAATGGGAGTCGTGTAAACTCATATTTTCCGTTGTTTACGGAGAAGGCGGTTTTTTCTATGTCACTATTTTTTAACGAGATTTGATGGAAACCACTTTTCAGATCTAAAACGGAGAATACTTTATTGTCCCCTAATTGGGTAAGAACTTCATTTATCTCAGGAATAGGGTATTTATCTGCAATGGTTATTTTATTGAGTTTGCGATAATCAATAACCATGCGATATTTTTTTTCGCCTGAAGCGTCTGCCTTTTTGGGTACAATCCACACTGGTGAATTGTACGGAGACCTAGAAGGTCGAATTATACCATCTTCTAAAAGTTCTTTTATCTGTTTGTTTACTTCATCTTTCAGTGTCATTGGATACTGATAGAATTTTGAGTAAATAGGATTATCGGACGAGGTTCGGATCGTTGCCTTTACGTTAGTTGTGTAGGTCAGTTTTTGGTTTGGGTCTGCGAACAAGTCTGGAAACGACTTGAGTAGTTCGCTTAGCTTGGTTTTTTGTTTGTCGGACAAGTGGGATGTTCTCGGAATAATTGTGTTGACTGCTTCGAATGTTTTTTCTTTTATGGGGATCGAGAGACCGTTCTTTAATATCATAATATTTTTGCTGATTTTTATTACTGCCCCTAATTCTTTTAAACTATCATTGCCCAAAATGGCATCGAAAGATTTTAATGTGGGCAACAGAAAAAATTTTACTTCAACATCCTGAATATTAAAAAGGTTTGCTACCTTATGATGCGTAATTACTGTGCTGCCGCCTACTGAGACAGCATTGAAAAGTGATTTATTCTGTATAGGGTTATTGACGAATTTAGGTTGGATATAATTTCGGTTTGAACCGGTGTCTATAAGTATTCTAATAAATTTGCCATTCCTCATCTTGCATAAAAAGTATGGAAGAGAGGAATTTTTTATTCTAAAAAATTTAACCCAGCGTTGTCGTAGTAGTCGTAAGTGTTATTGTCAGCATCCGCTTCATCTATCTGATCTATGTAGTCGTCCAAGTTGTCGTCAAGGTAGTTGTGGTCCTCGTACTCTGCCATAGCTTGTTCGTAGTCCGTCGTGGTTAATGGAGTCTCCGTGGAACGCGTTTCGTTTTCTTCTGTTGTAGTCTGTATGTTAAAGTTCCTTTGACGCTTCATCCCATCTGGTATTGGGCCAGGTGGTCTTTTACCTAGTTCAAAGCGAGGTCTGTTCATGTAGTTCACCATTCTCGTCTGTACACTGGGATCCACATCCATAGGTTCTGGACGAGGCAGTGGTTTTGGGGCCTGTGGCCTAGGTGGCGCTGACTGCTGTGGCGGGAATTGCCTATTCTGAAAAGGTCGAGGTGCAGCTACTGGCTGTGCAAGCTGGTAAGTGAAGTTTTGTCGAGGTAAAGCGGTCGGTAGTTGCTGTCCGAATTGATAATATCGAGTTCGGGGGGGTGGAATTGGTGGTTGTCTATTGATAAATAAATTACTGCGAGGAGCAGGTGAAGGCTTTGAAGACTGATTCCTAAACTGTCTTGTCTGTCCTATGTTTGCTGCATGTTTTGCCCTGAAGTTCTGATTTTCTAACTTGAGGCAAAGGTGTAATGCCGAGGGTAAGTCTACTGGTTCTTTAATTCCCAATAGACGAGGCAGATCGCCTTGTAATCCTCGTACGAAGGTGTCTAGAGCCTTATCTCTGTACATTTTCGTCATTAAAAGTTCTGCTTCTCTACCTAATCCCATACAACCGATCTTGTTTAGGATTAGGGATAGGTGTTTATAAACCATTTGATGGAACTCTTCCACAGATTGGTTGGCACCCTGTATAAGCATCGTCATTTGGTATTCTAATGTGTTAATGTCGCGCTTGTCAGCATAATGCAGAGTTAGACATTTCGAAATCGCTAACCAGTTCAGAGGAGTATTGTAAGATTCTAATGCCGTATCGGCGGGTCCTACAATTTTATTACGTATGGTATGTAAAATACCATAGTATTTCGGGGTACCCTGGAAAGCACTGTATGCTTCTAAGATACGGTCTACTCCTTTCTTCCAAGAACTAAATTCTGACGGATCACCGGAAAAGTCACGGATAGATTTAACTATATCCGGTACTCGGTCTAAATCGCCTAAGTTCCCTGCATGTTCTGGGGCAATTACCTGGTCTGTTACGTTTGCGTATTCCTCAGAAGAATTGAGGCGTCTCAAGAAACTTGGTAATTGTTGCGCTAGGATCTCGCTAATTGTGGCTGCTAATGCAGCTCTGTCTACATTTTCGACCATGATTCTATTGTGTTCTAATTCTTCTTGTTGTCTGACGCGTTGTCTAGTCGCTTCGGCACTAAGTATCGAGGGTCTTATCAGGTTGTTCGCGTTAGCCATAAAACAATAAATAAAACCGAACTAAGAATGGGTCGAGTTTTTTTTTTTTTAAAAACGATCAAGGGAGCAAATGATGGAGCTTATCTCTAATTATGTTTGGATTGGGTTAGTAAGTCTTTGTGTTTTTACTTGAAAATAATATGTTTTTGTGTCTTGAAAATAATATGTTTTTGTAATTTTTTTTTTTTATTTTATAACCAGTGGCTGGTTTTTCCTTGTACTTTAGAGGGTCCCTTGGGAATCGTAAAGTTGGAATTTGTTATATCACTTTTGTGATCTTTTTGTTTGTTTTATCGTTTTACGGTTTTTCATTAATCACTTAAATTTATATGTTTCTTTGTTCAATTTGTTTGTTAGTTTTGAGTTTTTTTTTTTTAAATTTGGTTGGTTAAGCTTACAGTACTATGGTTATTCTTTTTGATGTGGCTCCTCCTCCGACGATCCGGATTTCATCCTTTTTATCTAATGGAGACTACTGGGGATCCAGCGATGCGTACAGGTTGAGGGGTGGTCTGTGGCCCTGCCTTCAGTCCTTGGAGTCCACCGATGGGCAAATGAACAAGTTAAGTTCGATATGCCAGAGTGAATTTGAACGAACGAAAGATGTTAATTTTCCGTGAGTTGCGCGTTCTTGTCACTCGCGATTAGGCCGGTTGCCGCAAATGTTATTGCGAGCCGCGAACTTACAAAACGTTTTGTTGTATCGTACGCGCACCGGTCCCTGTTCGGGCGCCAGTTAATTACTTTGCGGTTAGCAAGGTAAAAAATAATAAAATTAATTGGAGTTCAGTTAAGAACGACTTTATTTGTATAAATCCAATTTGCAACTAAATTACCCTAAGCTGTCCCTATCAAGCTGTGAGTCTTTGGCTGTGAGCTGCGCTGCCCTTGGTGGCAGAGGATCGGAGTCGGCTCCTTAGCTTTCCAATAGGCCACGACATCGGCTGATGTTTTGCTGGTCAAATCAGTGCAGTCTTCTTGGAATCACTTGCATTGGTGGGAGCGGAAGTTGTTACCAATCAGATTCTTCGAACTCTACTTGGCAACTCGGCGTGTGCAGGAAATTATCGAATTCTGCTTGGCAGCTCGGCGTGTGCAGGAAATTATGCAGACGCTGAGCTTGCAGATTGAAGCTTGCTTATTGGGGTTCATTGTTCTGGATTTAAACATTTTTGTTGTTAACTTGTATAAGCATAGTAGTATAAGTCCCATTGCAATATTAGAATGTAAGAACCTAATTATAAGAGTCGCGAATGTAAACAGTATACACACACTTGCTGAATAAATGAAGAGTCAGTCGTCGCTGAACTGTCACAGATCGCACACTAAAGCTCAGAAGTGGTCGGACCTACCGAAGTGATAATTTCAAAAGAAAAATAAAAATCGGCATTAATGAATTGTAATCCTGGCAATTACACATTAAAAGAACAAAACAAACTTAAAAGTAGTGGCACAAAAATCGAATTGATTAAAAGACTTGAAAATATTAAATTTGAGTGGTGCGCGCTTGAAAAAAATAAAACAGCAATGAAAAAAATCAACGCCTCAGAACAAACCGGTAAAATAGACAGGGATGAAAACAACGGCAACGGCGAAGAACAAAGTAGCGAAAACGAGATAGCAAGAAGTAGCGACAACGACGGCGACACGATGACGGCAACGGTTGCACATACATACATACAAAGGAATGCAAGAAACAGAAGGTTCGAGAAAAGTAACGGGATCTTGCGAAATAAATGTTAACAACGAAAATGAGATCGAGCAATGTTCTGAGAGGCAGATGGTGAGCGCCAGCAACAATGAGTCCAACAAATGTTTAGCGATCCCGATGGCCAGCAACAATGATCCCGAGATGCAAATGGCTGGCAACAAGGAGCCACAACAATGTTTTGGAAACCAAATGATGCGGAACAATGTAACTATCCAAGACAGCGATATTCAAAGAATGGAAAATGAGTTGAAAATATTGAAGCTGCAAAATTAGATCGACCAGTTAAAGAATAAACAACAACGAAGTAACGACACAAACTCAAGCATTTCTTTCGAAATTTTAAAGGAGATCGTTAAGGTATACGATGGCGGAAACAATTTCAATGTTTGGATATCTCAACTTTTGAATGTCCAGAAAAATTTCAAGGTCGGCGACGAGATGATGCGTGCGCTGATTCACTACAAAGTTAAGGGCGATGCTGAAATATGGCTGTATTCAAGCACGAGCGCTACTATGGACACAGCGGATAAAATGTTAAGCCACCTGGAGAAAATGTTCGTAATGTCCAAAGAATCAAAGTTGAGAATGCGGCAGAAGCTACAGAACTGCGTCTGGATCAAAGGTGAGGAGTTCTCCAAGTACTACAACGAGAAGTGGCAGCTGGCGGATAACTTAGCACTGGCAGAAGATGAATTTTTGGAATATGTCATTGACGGCATACACGATGTCAATCTACGCAATCTGGCTAAGTCGCGTTCGTTCAAGACCGGATTGGAGCTTCTGGAGGCATTCCGAAACGTTGAGTTGGGCCACGTTCCTAAGCCCAAGTTACCGGAAGACCGTAGAGCAGGAGATTTTCAGAAGCCACGAGGTAATGCAGAGTGCTACAATTGCCACAGTCGGGGCCACCTGGCCAAAGAGTGCCGCAAGCCTAAGAGACAAGATGGGGCTTGTTACGCATGTGGCTTGCAAGGACATGTTGCTAAGGAGTGCAACCAATACAAGAAGTCGAAGGGCGGGGACAACGATTATGTAAGTTACCATATATTGAATTAACATTTTGTACAAAGAATAATAGGCTGAACCCTATGTTTATAGAATGTCTCATAGATTCTGGCAGCCCGATAAGTATTATTAAAAAACGTTTTATACCAAGTCAAATTAAAATGGAAAAGACTACTTCTTTAAGTTACGTTGGATTAAATTTAAGTAAATTACAAATACATGGAAGCGTAAAATGTTCAGTTAAATTTTCAAATAAAGATACTCCTATGTTATTATATGTCGTGGATGATGAATCTATGGGATATGCTATGTTATTGGGAAGGGATTTTTTAGCAAGAGTAAAGGCCAAAATTGTAATTGATAATGAACACGAAAAAATATCTGAAATAAAAAAAGATTCCATAGTTGAAGAAAATCAAAATGCAAATAAAGAATCTAAAAGTCATTATGAGACAAACGCAGACGAACAAAATAATTTTGAAAAACAACTATTATTAATTGATTACAATGATAATGAAAATGTATATGAGATAGGTTCACAATTAAATTTTAAACAAAGACGCGAATTTATAAATGTTATTGAAGAATATTATATTAAACCAAAAAGACCGAGTGAACCGAATATAAAATGTGAAATGAAGCTAAGGTTAGAGGAAGACAAGCCGTTTAGTTTTTCGCCAAGACGCCTGGCATATGTAGAGAAAGAAAAATTACAAGGAATCCTTGATGATTATTTAAAAGATGGTATTATACGACAAAGTGAATCTGAGTATTGCTCGCCAATTGTACTAGTAAAAAAGAAATTGGGTGGCATTCGGATGTGCATAGATTATAGGAAACTAAATAAGATCACGGCGAAAGTTAGATACCCGATGCCATTAATTGATGATTTATTAGATACCCTAGCAAACAAAGTTGTGTTCTCGAAGTTAGACCTGAAAAATGGATACTTCCATGTTTATATGGACGAAGAATCGATAAAGTATACATCATTTACCACGCCACTAGGACAGTATGAGTTCAAGGCATTCTTGCCTTTTGGGCTGACAATGCTCCGTCTGTTTTTCAAAGGTTCATCAACAAAGTATTTGACGACATGATTAGGGATAAGAAGGTGATAGTTTATCTCGATGACATAATGATAGCGACAAAGAATATAGAAGATCACCAAGCTATATTAAAAGAAGTATTTGAGCGATTGGTTAAAAACAAATTAGAGCTACGAATCGATAAATGTATGTTTTTTCAAAGTGAGGTGAAATATTTAGGATATATAATATCAGAAAAGGGTATTAAAGCAGATGACGACGGTGTGAAAGCAATTGAAAATTTTCCCGTGCCACAAAAAGTTCATGATGTCCAAAGTTTTTTGGGGACGTGCTCGTATTTTAGAAGATTTATACAGAATTTTTCAACAATAGCAAAGCCACTCCATGATTTGACAAAGAAAGACAAAAAGTTCGAGTTTGGCCTAGCGCAATTAGAAGCATTTGATGAATTAAAAAGCAAGCTGTTAAAAACGCCTATTTTAGCATTGTACAGTCCTGAGGATGAAACAGAATTGCACTGCGATGCAAGTTCGATAGGTTTCGGATCAATTCTCTTGCAAAGAAAAGCAGATGGTAAATTACATCAAGTTTTTTACTTCTCAAAAAGGACAACGGATACAGAATCAAGGTATCATAGTTTTGAACTGGAAACACTGGCAGTAATATATGCATTAAAAAGGTTTAGAGTGTACCTACAAGGAATTGAATTCAAAATAGTGACAGACTGTAATTCCCTCACAATGACGTTGAATAAAAAAGACTTGAACCCAAGAATAGCAAGATGGGCCTTGGAATTACAGAATTATCTGTATAAACTAGAGCATAGATCAGGAACTAGAATGAAACACGTTGATGCTCTTAGTAGATGTAATACGATTTTGGTAATAGAGGAAAATACGTTCGAGGACAATTTAGTTATATGCCAAAACAGAGACGAGAAGTTGAGAAAGATTAAAGAAATGCTAAGTAAAGAAGAAAGCGAATTATATGAAATGCGAAATGGTGTGATTTACAAAAAAGTAAAAGATAAGTTACTGTTCTATGTCCCGGAAGCTATGGAAGAACACGTATTGTATAAATACCACAATGAGTTAGGCCATGTAGGGAAAGACAAAGTTACGGAAATGGTCGGTAAAAGTTATTGGTTTCCAAATGTTAGAAGTAAAGCGGATGAACATGTTAAGAACTGTCTAAAATGTATAGCTTTTCAAGGAAAAAATGGTAAGCAAGAAGGAACTGTTAACATTGTACCAAAGGGAAACACACCATTTGAAGTCATACATATAGATCACTATGGTCCGGTAAATCAAAAGAATTCTACGAAAAAACATGTATTAGTAATTGTTGATGGATGCACAAAGTTTGTGAGATTGTATCCAGCGAAATCAACAAAGTCAAAGGAAGCAATGGAAGCTTTAGGTGATTATTTTAGAGCGTATAGCAGACCAACGACCGTTGTTTCAGACAGAGGGACATGTTTTACATCAGATATGTTCGAAGAATTTTTGGAATCAAGAAACATTAAGCACGTCAAAATTGCAACAGGCTCACCACAAGCAAATGGACAAGTTGAGCGAATAAATAGAGACCTAGGACCCATGATTAGTAAGCTCGTAGATGTAGAAAAGAACGCACAGTGGCACAAAGTTTTGGAAGATGTAGAGTATGCAATGAATAATACAAAGCACAGAAGCATAAATGAGCACCCAAGTATAATGCTGTTTGGAGTGAATCAAAAAGGAAAAATGCTAGATTGTTTAAAAGAAAATGTATTGGAGTCAATGCTAAAAAGAAAAGAAATTAATTTAGAGAAAATTAGACAAAATGCAGAAGTTTCGCAGGAAAAAGTACAACTATAACAAGAAATATGCTGACGCTAAACGACTAGAAGCAAATAAATACAAATTAGGTCAAGAATTTTGATTCAACAGTTGGAGCGCCTAGGAAATTAATAACCAAATATAAAGGCCCCTATGAAATCGCCAAAGTACTAGACAATGATAGGTATTGTATCAAAGATGTGGAAGGTTTTCAGTTGACACAAAAACCATACGATGGAATATGGGCGGCTCATAAAATTAAACCATGGCTTCAAGAAAAGAATTCGGTATCAAATAATAAAAATATAGAAAAGAAAAATGATAAAGAAAAACAAATGTCTAAGGTAAATGTAAATAAGAAAACCAAACCAAATGTAACAAACACTGAAATAAGTAACGAAAATGTAATGATTACAAGAAGTAGAGCGGCGAGGATCAGGAGATCCTAATTATCAGGATGGCCGAGCTGTAGTAGTAGTAGTAGTAATTGTGTATAAGCATAGTAGTATAAGTCCCATTGCAATATTAGAATGTAAGAACCTAATTATAAGAGTCGCGAATGTAAACAGTATACACACACTTGCTGAATAAATGAAGAGTCAGTCGTCGCTGAACTGTCACAGATCGCACACTAAAGCTCAGAAGTGGTCGGACCTACCGAAGTGATAATTTCAAAAGAAAAATAAAAATCGGCATTAATGAATTGTAATCCTGGCAATTACACATTAAAAGAACAAAACAAACTTAAAAGTAGTGGCACAAAAATCGAATTGATTAAAAGACTTGAAAATATTAAATTTGAGTGGTGCGCGCTTGAAAAAAATAAAACAGCAATGAAAAAAATCAACGCCACAGAACAAACCGGTAAAATAGACAGGGATGAAAACAACGGCAACGGCGAAGAACAAAGTAGCGAAAACGAGATAGCAAGAAGTAGCGACAACGACGGCGACACGATGACGGCAACGGTTGCACATACATACATACAAAGGAATGCAAGAAACAGAAGGTTCGAGAAAAGTAACGGGATCTTGCGAAATAAATGTTAACAACGAAAATGAGATCGAGCAATGTTCTGAGAGGCAGATGGTGAGCGCCAGCAACAATGAGTCCAACAAATGTTTAGCGATCCCGATGGCCAGCAACAATGATCCCGAGATGCAAATGGCTGGCAACAAGGAGCCACAACAATGTTTTGGAAACCAAATGATGCGGAACAATGTAACTATCCAAGACAGCGATATTCAAAGAATGGAAAATGAGTTGAAAATATTGAAGCTGCAAAATGAGATCGACCAGTTAAAGAATAAACAACAACGAAGTAACGACACAAACTCAAGCATTTCTTTCGAAATTTTAAAGGAGATCGTTAAGGTATACGATGGCGGAAACAATTTCAATGTTTGGATATCTCAACTTTTGAATGTCCAGAAAAATTTCAAGGTCGGCGACGAGATGATGCGTGCGCTGATTCACTACAAAGTTAAGGGCGATGCTGAAATATGGCTGTATTCAAGCACGAGCGCTACTATGGACACAGCGGATAAAATGTTAAGCCACCTGGAGAAAATGTTCGTAATGTCCAAAGAATCAAAGTTGAGTATGCGGCAGAAGCTACAGAACTGCGTCTGGATCAAAGGTGAGGAGTTCTCCAAGTACTACAACGAGAAGTGGCAGCTGGCGGATAACTTAGCACTGGCAGAAGATGAATTTTTGGAATATGTCATTGACGGCATACACGATGTCAATCTACGCAATCTGGCTAAGTCGCGTTCGTTCAAGACCGGATTGGAGCTTCTGGAGGCATTCCGAAACGTTGAGTTGGGCTACGTTCCTAAGCCCAAGTTACCGGAAGACCGTAGAGCAGGAGATTTTCAGAAGCCACGAGGTAATGCAGAGTGCTACAATTGCCACAGTCGGGGCCACCTGGCCAAAGAGTGCCGCAAGCCTAAGAGACAAGATGGGGCTTGTTACGCATGTGGCTTGCAAGGACATGTTGCTAAGGAGTGCAACCAATACAAGAAGTCGAAGGGCGGGGACAACGATTATGTAAGTTACCATATATTGAATTAACATTTTGTACAAAGAATAATAGGCTGAACCCTATGTTTATAGAATGTCTCATAGATTCTGGCAGCCCGATAAGTATTATTAAAAAACGTTTTATACCAAGTCAAATTAAAATGGAAAAGACTACTTATTTAAGTTACGTTGGATTAAATTTAAGTAAATTACAAATACATGGAAGCGTAAAATGTTCAGTTAAATTTTCAAATAAAGATACTCCTATGTTATTATATGTCGTGGATGATGAATCTATGGGATATGCTATGTTATTGGGAAGGGATTTTTTAGCAAGAGTAAAGGCCAAAATTGTAATTGATAATGAACACGAAAAAATATCTGAAATAAAAAAAGATTCCATAGTTGAAGAAAATCAAAATGCAAATAAAGAATCTAAAAGTCATTATGAGACAAACGCAGACGAACAAAATAATTTTGAAAAACAACTATTATTAATTGATTACAATGATAATGAAAATGTATATGAGATAGGTTCACAATTAAATTTTAAACAAAGACGCGAATTTATAAATGTTATTGAAGAATATTATATTAAACCAAAAAGACCGAGTGAACCGAATATAAAATGTGAAATGAAGCTAAGGTTAGAGGAAGACAAGCCGTTTAGTTTTTCGCCAAGACGCCTGGCATATGTAGAGAAAGAAAAATTACAAGGAATCCTTGATGATTATTTAAAAGATGGTATTATACGACAAAGTGAATCTGAGTATTGCTCGCCAATTGTACTAGTAAAAAAGAAATTGGGTGGCATTCGGATGTGCATAGATTATAGGAAACTAAATAAGATCACGGCGAAAGTTAGATACCCGATGCCATTAATTGATGATTTATTAGATACCCTAGCAAACAAAGTTGTGTTCTCGAAGTTAGACCTGAAAAATGGATACTTCCATGTTTATATGGACGAAGAATCGATAAAGTATACATCATTTACCACGCCACTAGGACAGTATGAGTTCAAGGCATTCTTGCCTTTTGGGCTGACAAATGCTCCGTCTGTTTTTCAAAGGTTCATCAACAAAGTATTTGACGACATGATTAGGGATAAGAAGGTGATAGTTTATCTCGATGACATAATGATAGCGACAAAGAATATAGAAGATCACCAAGCTATATTAAAAGAAGTATTTGAGCGATTGGTTAAAAACAAATTAGAGCTACGAATCGATAAATGTATGTTTTTTCAAAGTGAGGTGAAATATTTAGGATATATAATATCAGAAAAGGGTATTAAAGCAGATGACGACGGTGTGAAAGCAATTGAAAATTTTCCCGTGCCACAAAAAGTTCATGATGTCCAAAGTTTTTTGGGGACGTGCTCGTATTTTAGAAGATTTATACAGAATTTTTCAACAATAGCAAAGCCACTCCATGATTTGACAAAGAAAGACAAAAAGTTCGAGTTTGGCCTAGCGCAATTAGAAGCATTTGATGAATTAAAAAGCAAGCTGTTAAAAACGCCTATTTTAGCATTGTACAGTCCTGAGGATGAAACAGAATTGCACTGCGATGCAAGTTCGATAGGTTTCGGATCAATTCTCTTGCAAAGAAAAGCAGATGGTAAATTACATCAAGTTTTTTACTTCTCAAAAAGGACAACGGATACAGAATCAAGGTATCATAGTTATACCCGTTACTCGTAGAGTAAAAGGGTATACTAGATTCGTTGAAAAGTATGTAACAGGCAGAAGGAAGCGTTTCCGACCATATAAAGTATATATATTCTTGATCAGGTTCAATAGCCGAGTCGATTTGGCCATGTCCGTCTGTCCGTCCGTCTGTCCGTCCGTCTGTCCGTCCGTCTGTCCGTCTGTCTGTCCGTATGAACGTCGAGATCTCAGGAACTACAAAAGCTAGAAAGTTGAGATTAAGCATACAGACTCCAGGGACATAGACGCAGCGCAAGTTTGTCGAATCATGCTGCCACGCCCACTCTAACGCCCACAAACCGCCCAAAACTGCCACGCCCACACTTTTGAAAAATGTTTTGATATTTTTTCATTTTTGTATTGGTGTTGTAAATTTCTATCGATTTGTCAAAAAAAATTTTGCCACGCCCACTCTAACGCCCACAAACCGCCCAAAGCTGCCACGCCCACACTTTTGAAAAATGTTTTGATATTTTTTCATTTTTGTATTAGTCTTCCAAATTTCTATCGATTTGCCAAAGAACTTTTTGCCACGCCCACTCTAACGCCCACAAACCGCCCAAAGCTGCCACGCCCACACTTTTGAAAAATGTTTAGATATTTTTTCATTTTTGTATTAGTCGTCTAAATTTCTATCGATTTGCCAAAAAACTTTTTGCCACGCCCACTCTAACGCCCACAAACCTGCACTTCTACTAGCTGAGTAACGGGTATCAGATAGTCGGGGAACTCGACTATAGCGTTCTCTCTTGTTATACCCGTTACTCGTAGAGTAAAAGGGTATACTAGATTCGTTGAAAAGTATGTAACAGGCAGAAGGAAGCGTTTCCGACCATATAAAGTATATATATTTTTGATCAGGATCAATAGCCGAGTCGATCTGGCCATGTCCGTCTGTCCGTCCGTCTGTCCGTCTGTCCGTCTGTCCGTCTGTCCGTCTGTCCGTCCGTATGAACGTCGAGATCTCAGGAACTACAAAAGCTAGAAAGTTGAGATTAAGCATACAGACTCCAGAGACATAGAAGCAGCGCAAGTTTGTCGATTCATGTTGCCACGCCCACTCTAACGCCCACAAACCGCACAAAACTGCCACGCCCACACTTTTGAAAAATGTTTTGAAATTTTTTCATTTTTGTATTAGTCTTGTCATTTTCTATCGATTTACCAAAAAACTTTTTGCCACGCCCACTCTAACGCCCTCAAACCGCCCAAAGCTGCTACGCCCACACTTTTGAAAAATGTTTTGATATTTTTTCATTTTTATATTGGTCTTGTAAATTTCTATCGATTTGCCAAAAAAATTTCTGCCACGCCCACTATAACGCCTACAAACCGCCAAAAATTGTGTTTAAGACTCTCCTTCTCCCTTCCACTAGCTGAGTAACGGGTATCAGATAGTCGGGGAACTCGACTATAGCGTTCTCTCTTGTTTTGAACTGGAAACACTGGCAGTAATATATGCATTAAAAAGGTTTAGAGTGTACCTACAAGGAATTGAATTCAAAATAGTGACAGACTGTAATTCCCTCACAATGACGTTGAATAAAAAAGACTTGAACCCAAGAATAGCAAGATGGGCCTTGGAATTACAGAATTATCTGTATAAACTAGAGCATAGATCAGGAACTAGAATGAAACACGTTGATGCTCTTAGTAGATGTAATACGATTTTGGTAATAGAGGAAAATACGTTCGAGGACAATTTAGTTATATGCCAAAACAGAGACGAGAAGTTGAGAAAGATTAAAGAAATGCTAAGTAAAGAAGAAAGCGAATTATATGAAATGCGAAATGGTGTGATTTACAAAAAAGTAAAAGATAAGTTACTGTTCTATGTCCCGGAAGCTATGGAAGAACACGTATTGTATAAATACCACAATGAGTTAGGCCATGTAGGGAAAGACAAAGTTACGGAAATGGTCGGTAAAAGTTATTGGTTTCCAAATGTTAGAAGTAAAGCGGATGAACATGTTAAGAACTGTCTAAAATGTATAGCTTTTCAAGGAAAAAATGGTAAGCAAGAAGGAACTGTTAACATTGTACCAAAGGGAAACACACCATTTGAAGTCATACATATAGATCACTATGGTCCGGTAAATCAAAAGAATTCTACGAAAAAACATGTATTAGTAATTGTTGATGGATGCACAAAGTTTGTGAGATTGTATCCAGCGAAATCAACAAAGTCAAAGGAAGCAATGGAAGCTTTAGGTGATTATTTTAGAGCGTATAGCAGACCAACGACCGTTGTTTCAGACAGAGGGACATGTTTTACATCAGATATGTTCGAAGAATTTTTGGAATCAAGAAACATTAAGCACGTCAAAATTGCAACATGCTCACCACAAGCAAATGGACAAGTTGAGCGAATAAATAGAGACCTAGGACCCATGATTAGTAAGCTCGTAGATGTAGAAAAGAACGCACAGTGGCACAAAGTTTTGGAAGATGTAGAGTATGCAATGAATAATACAAAGCACAGAAGCATAAATGAGCACCCAAGTATAATGCTGTTTGGAGTGAATCAAAAAGGAAAAATGCTAGATTGTTTAAAAGAAAATGTATTGGAGTCAATGCTAAAAAGAAAAGAAATTAATTTAGAGAAAATTAGACAAAATGCAGAAGTTTCGCAGGAAAAAGTACAACTATAACAAGAAATATGCTGACGCTAAACGACTAGAAGCAAATAAATACAAATTAGGTCAAGAATTTTGATTCAACAGTTGGAGCGCCTAGGAAATTAATAACCAAATATAAAGGCCCCTATGAAATCGCCAAAGTACTAGACAATGATAGGTATTGTATCAAAGATGTGGAAGGTTTTCAGTTGACACAAAAACCATACGATGGAATATGGGCGGCTCATAAAATTAAACCATGGCTTCAAGAAAAGAATTCGGTATCAAATAATAAAAATATAGAAAAGAAAAATGATAAAGAAAAACAAATGTCTAAGGTAAATGTAAATAAGAAAACCAAACCAAATGTAACAAACACTGAAATAAGTAACGAAAATGTAATGATTACAAGAAGTAGAGCGGCGAGGATCAGGAGATCCTAATTATCAGGATGGCCGAGCTGTAGTAGTAGTAGTAGTAATTGTGTATAAGCATAGTAGTATAAGTCCCATTGCAATATTAGAATGTAAGAACCTAATTATAAGAGTCGCGAATGTAAACAGTATACACACACTTGCTGAATAAATGAAGAGTCAGTCGTCGCTGAACTGTCACAGATCGCACACTAAAAGAATAAGAATACAGCCATTAGAAACGCACTCGTCTGAAAGTAATTTTTTATTTTATTTAATTTTAAATCAGTTTGTATCAGTGTGATTTTTGAGGTGGCGTGTTGAAAATACAAAAGTCACACTTATGCAAATCTGTCTGAATGCGATAGTGATGGGAGATCTTGGAGAGAACGCGCTCTATTATTGCTCTCTTTGTTCTCTCTCGTTGTTGCCTCTTACATGCTCATTATAAAGTTATCGTCCTATTCGCTTGCAGACTACTAATGAGTGCGGTTCGGTGGCTTAATAAAGGAAGTATCAAACAAGAATAAAATAATTGTGTTTTCACTGATTGGCTGAAGGGCTGGATTATAATAAACATAAACGTGAACTATAATCATAACTTTAATACACATCAACTTTCGGTTAGCCAACAGGACATACTCAAGTCGGTAGTTCAACGATTCCCAGTTTCTTTCGCAGTTTCTGGGTTAGGCAAGACGAACCAAATCTCACATACTATTGACAAAGGCATTTTCCCGTCTCTCCGGCAGTGGAAAGGTTGCTGTATCAAGAGGTCGATCGAATGCTCAGCTTAGGAGTTATTGAGGAATCAGATAGTCCCTGGTCATCACCGGTTGTTCTGGTGTAGAAACCGGGAAAAATTCGTCTATGCTTGGATAGCCGAAAGGTGAACGCGGTTACTAAAAAGGATGCGTATTCGTTGCCTCAGATAGATGGTATCTTAGGGCGGCTTCCCAAGGTTATATCGAGTCTCGATCTCAAGGATGCCTACTGGCAAATCCCTCTGGACCCTGCATCGCGTGACAAAGCGGCATTTACCATACCCGGAAAGCTCCTATATCAATACAAAGTTATGCCTTTCGGTCTCACCGCTTCTCAAAATATGCTTAAAGAAATGTTGTGCTCTGCCCCAGTTCTTCACAGTCCGGATTTTAGCAGACCATTTTTTATGCACTGTGATGCGAGTAAGTCTGGTGTT